>NC_056744.1:1136766542-1136904042 GCF_019279795.1 Protopterus annectens | reverse complement strand
TGCAATAGTCTTGCCAGATTATTGTGCCTTTTAGTGTACAGGCCCTCTGCCATGAGTATATAACACTTAGCAATAAGGTGTGCAACTGATTCCAATTATTTTTTACAGAACCTACATTTGTCTGTTTCTCCCACATGATCAATGAACTTTATGAACCAATGTGTAGATAATCCGCTGCCTGGGCTGTTATGGCATGTAACTAAAACTCAGTGTTTTTATATTCCTCTTCTCTAAGGTAATATGTACACCTTTTAAATGATTTTACTAAGTTTTATTATTAAACTTTCATCCTTTGGTTTCAGTTCACCTCTCTTTAACCATTCCTGTGTCAAATCCTGGTAACATGACATTGTTCAGGAGATCTCTACACTTGCAAATAACTTTATGGCTTTTCCACATTTCTTTCCTTTTCATATGATCCTTCTTTTATTCTTTCTTTTGTTTTTGGCACATTCAGTTGCTGCCTGATTTTTCCCTACTTTTGATTTGATTCCCATTCATGCTTGATACTGGAATGCTTCTGCTAAACTAAATACATAGGTCATTTTAGTCTTCCTTTCCTCACGTTTTAAAGCTTGCACTATGTTTGGATCTGGTGAGGTCAGCAGATATGTGTGCAGTCCCACAACTGCATGTCTATACATGTAATCAATTTTGAGGAGGCCCATACCTCCTTCAGAGCGTGGAACATATTTTCTTGGTATAAACTGTGTTTTTATAGATCATCTGATAAGTGTAAAGTATTTTATTGTTTTCCTGTCCAACTGATCCAATACCTTTTGGGCCAGTCAGTCATACCAAAACTATAAGTTGGAACAATTAAAGCAAATTAGTTATAGGTTGGACTTTATTCCTAGATGTTAAGGTGGTTTTCAATATTAGTTTTAGTCTTCTTAAGTATTCTTTACTAAGTTTTATTCACATTTATTAATGTTTTATTGATAATTCTTTATCAATTCCCAAATATTTATTTACTCCTTCCTGCTTAAGTTCCTTTATATCACATTCCTGTCCCAGACTGATATTTTCTTGGTACTGCAACTTTCCCGCTTTAAACATTGCTTTTGCACATTTATTAAGACCACATGTCATTCTTATGTCATCTGAGAAAGTTTTAACCACCTGCAGTTGTGTTTTCAATTTCTCATCTGATGAACTATATAGTTTTAATTCATCCACAAAAAGAAAATGAGAAGTCTTTAAACAAGGTTGCTTTCTGGAAGCTAAATTGTAACCAAGACCTAATCAGTTAAGTAAACATTTCATTAACCTTTCATCCTTTGATTTCAAAGCAATTTAATAGGTTCAGAGCAAGACAAAAGAGCAGCGGTGGCAAAGAATCACCCTGGAATATCTCCCTTTGAATTTTTATCCCTGGGATAATAATTTGTCCTTTGTCATTGCTTAATTGTAAAGTGGTTTACCACTGTTTCATGGTCACTGTAATGTTATTGATCAGTGTAGGATGTATGTTATACATCTGTAAGCACTTCTTTATCCATGAATGTGAAATGCTGTCAAATGCTTTTCTGTAATCTATCCATGCCATACTTGGACTCCTCCCCTTTTACAATTCTCTACTACGGCTTTATTTAGCAAGAATGATCCTTTTTTCTATATGACTTTCTTTTGTTACCCTTTTGTTCTATTGCCACAATTGAGTTTTCGTCTAAATGACTATAAACTATCTGCATCAACTGCAGCATATAGTTTGCACATCACTGGAAGACAAGTTATTGGTTTACACTTTTTAGGATGGATTACTGGTTCACTCTTAATGAGCAGTATCTTTTTTTCCACTTGTTAACCAGACTGGTGTCTGTTCAGGATGTGCATATAAGTAATTCTTAGGGCTAAATCTTTGTGTAAAGATGTTAATACTTACAGCCAGATGTTAGGCACTGCGTCTGGGTCTGGGGTTTTCCAATTAGTAGCTTTTCTTAATTTTGTTTAATTTTTCTGGCCGTTACTTCATCCCATTTCATATCCTGGACATTCGAACATCTTACTGTTTCTTTTACTTTTCTCTCCATTCAGTATCTTTGTTATGTTATACAGCGTCATCATAAATATTTCTCAAAAATATTGAAAAACTTTTTGGGTCATCAATGAATTTCTTAAGTTGTACTTTTCCTTTATATTTATCTGAATATCTTCTAAGTTTTTCTGCCTGTGCTAATTTATTATTTGCAGTAGTATATGATAAATCCCGGTCTGTTCTGATACTGTGTTTTGCTGTTGGCATGTCTATTTTTGTTGATCAATTCCCTCTTCTATAGTCTTCTAACAGAAGTTACATCTTATTTTACCAGACAGGATATGTCTAAGAAATCTGAGAGGGTAAGCTGAGCAAATGGAGCAACTGCCTATCAATAAAGCTAATACAGAAATGTGCGAAATGTGCTCCGTACTGAAAATAGCTGTTAATTTCACCTACACGTAAAATATGCATTTCTATAATTGCTTTATAGTTTTCTCTAGTCAATGCTTTCACAAAGGCATTTTCCCTTATTGCTCTATGTTTTTATGGCAAGGCTTTATATGTTATTAATTTAGCTGTGGAATAATATATCCTATTTACTTCTGTTATAGCACATAAGTTTCTGTTAATAGTCTTAATTATTGTGTCCAGACTTCTAACATTTTGGGTCTTATTTACTTTCTGTAATCCATTTCTTTCACTGATCTTAATATGTCTATCCATCTCTATTAAATCAAGCAACTCTTCCCTTAGATCATTTTCTTCTAAGCTGAGAGCACACTCTTTGCTTTCTGTTTCCTATGGTCGCTCTACAGAAAGTTCCAGAATGTCTTCTTGTGACATATCCTCTTCAGTTGCATTCTGTGTCATCTTCTGCTCCTTCATATGGAAACTCATTGGCCCATCACTCCACAACATTGCCAGTATCGAAGTTGCCACTGTTTCCTGCTCTGTTCCTTATTGTGCAGTTCCAACTGAACTTTTATTCTGGTTTCCTACTGAAGGCTCCAGAGCATTATCATTTGGCAAGTCATCAGATGCTTCCCGTTCCACCTGTTTCTCCTCCTTAGTTTGGGGACTCATTGTTCCATCATGTTGTGACATTACCTTAACTGGATTTTCTAAACTAAATCCTTCACTTTGAAGGTAATTCATAAGTTGTTTCCTTTTCTTTAACTTCCGCATTACTAATCCGTTTTCCTACTTTCCTCCTTTTTCTTATTTATTTTCTGTGAGTTGAAATTTTCCAAATCCAAGTGTCTTTCACTGTATTCCTCTTCAAATATCTTTAGTGCTGCTTTTGACTATTTGGCATACCTGATGTTTTGAGAACTGAAAACAGACCGCAAGTTAACTGCAGAAGTTTGTTGATTTTTGCCAAATACTTGGGTTTAAGCACAGTAAGGTAACACCTTTATGATCACAAGCAAGCTTGCCGAAATATCTGTATGAAAACTGGAGAAATCCATAACAAATGTACAGAACAGGAACTTTCCCTGAAAGCAATGCATAACGATCTTTTTGAAAGAATACACAACTCTACATACAGCCGCAAGATATTCACCTGCACAAATCTCATTAAAGAATGATTTTAAAACAAAGCTTCTTTTATTTACTTAGGCTGAGACAAGTGTTGGTTATATAAAATAAATAAAGTCGTATTAAGGTAAAAATAAATTACAGAACATGCTAAAAGGAAATGACATTATACTCAGCATGATTTTAGAAATGGAGACAATACATTTGTAAAAAGTAAAAATCCACAAAGAACATGCAATAATTTTGCATAGAATCTTACTGCATAACTGACATCAAACAACTTGTGTTTATTGTTAGTAAAAATGAGTATAAAGTATGAAGGTGTTAATTTTTTTTTTAAAGTTTAGAGTTAGCAATCAGTTATATTTTGAATGTGATCAAAATGCAACACCACTGGGACTTCCAGGATGGCTGTGTATTGGGTAACAGCTTGATTCTGTCTCTGCTGGTTTGAAAACAGAAACTTCGCAGAGAAAGCCAGTGGACCTAGACTACTGAGCAAATGTTGGTGGGTGACTGGTGGGTGAACTGCCTGGATGCCAGGAAGGGGGAAATGTAGGGGACCTGGAGGAGGATCAGCTACAGCAGTTAGGGAAAGGGCACAGACTAGGAAGAGTACTGCAGTTTTCCAGAAAAGAAGCAGTGCAGCTTCTAGACAACACTTCCAGTGACCTAAAGAAAGTATAAAGCAGTGGTACACAGACCGGGTTGGACTAAATGAGGCACTGATGGAATATACTGACACAAATGATAGTAGGCTGGGAGAACGGATCAGGTGTTGAACAGATGTTCAGATGGCGTGATAGAACTGCAGAACTGAGAGGCTGAGGTGAGGAGGGGGCTGCCTGGGTGTGGAACTGCAAAGGAAGAGATGATTTAAAGAGTGATGGGACTAGAGGACAGAGCACGTAGGGAGGGCCTTGGATTTTCTGCTGTGTGGAGAGGCTGGGAGGAATGGACTGTATTGATTTTGTGGAGGTATGAACAGATGGCTGGACTGGTGTTCCACAGCAGAAATTTTTAATTGAAGGGCACATTGTGTGTATACACTGGACCTGGCTATGGGAAAGTAGCTTAAACGTTTAGTGGTGGGGATGTAATCTTACCGGCAGGGGGAGTTGATTCTGACAGGTCTGTGGCAGGTGTACAGGGTACTAGAGGTGGGAGACAGAAGAGTGTGTATGGAGAGTGGCTACTCACTGCGTACCAGGCAGAGGAGGAATTAATTTATTCCATTGTACAGGGCATGCCGAGAAGCAGGCGTGGGATTTGGGCTGCTGTACCCAGCTGTCCTCAGGATATTTTTCCCTGAAGAAACACAAAAACATTTTTGGTGGGGTACATGCTAGGGAGGGAATACAGGGGTTGTTGAGCAGTGGGTGAGCTGTGAAGCAAAGGGACATTCTTCTTATTTTTCTTAGCTTTTTCTTCTGATAATGAAGACTACAGTGAGACTGTACCAGTGAAGCTTTTTCCAGTACTTCAACAGAGACTGACTGGGGGGAGGTGCAAAGAAGTTGACTAGGGGAATCGAGAGTGCAGTGGAGATGGGGCAGGGACAGGGTTTGGGAGATGGAGATGAACAGGAACAGAATAAAAGAATCTGGAAATATTAGACTTTCTTGGACTTTGTTACACTTGTATGTAAAGCTTATGCCCTACTTCATATCATTAACGTTTGGAGACTAAAATCAGTAACCTGGAAATTGACAAATGTGGGATTACAAAGCAATAATTTATTTGTGAAACAGGACAGAACAAGAAAATCTGAAAATATTGGACTTGTTTGGACTTGTAGGAGACTCTAAAGCATATGCCCTACTTCATGTCATTAATGTTCGGAAAAATACTCAGGAGAGGAGAACAGGATGGAGACACTTAACTGTAAGTAAAAACATTTCTTCTTAACAGCATTACGTAAGTTGTACATGATTTTCTCTGCATATTATAAAGTAATTTTTGTTTTAGTTACTCAAGTGTAATGGGAATAACTAATGTAAATAGGTGCTTCTGTTCATTCTTTTTTTTCTTTCTCCCTTCTTCTCTGTTTCTCCTTGTTTAGTTTTAAACAATGTAGGCAATGCAGTGTAAAAAAAGGGCAAGGGATGTGGTTAAAAGAGCATGACAAAAGGAAAATTAGTGTGATTTTTTTTCTCATTCTTGCATACGGGAATGACTGTGTTAGCTTTACATAGTAACAAGTTTTGACAGAAAACAGGTAAATGAAAAAGAACATTGCATATCATAAGGTATTTTTTCTAGTAGACAGTCCTGTACTTGGTTCTCGTTCACTAGCAGACAATTTGATAAAAATAATTGGCTTGGAGAAAATGTTTTCTGAAAGCATTCAAGTCTTTCCCAACTGGAAGAGCTATAAAGATAAGGCAAAACCAGACAGCACTTAATAGAATCACAGGCTCTACCATGCGTCTTACATGGATAAACTTTCCTTATGTTTAGCTCGAGTCTGTGTGTGTTTATGGTTGTCAGTCTGGAATTGATGTTCCTATTACGGGCCAAAACTTCAATATTTGAAGATGTAAATAGTTGTGTTTGTTATTATTAAGTTAGTAGGTTTTGGGTGGTATTGGGTGTATGTGTGTACTTTTATTTGAGGGTTTTCAATAAAACAAAAAGTTCTGCAAGATGTGGCTCTGTGACACCCATGTACCGGCCCAGTAATCACGGAGCTTCAATCATCACCACTAGCACTAGTGAGAGGCATCCACATTGGGAGGATAACAGATACACACACAGTAAAGTATAATTTGCTTTAAGAGCACACAGAGATCACAGTCAGTCTGGGGCTGGTTTCTCCCTTTCTCTCCAGATCCACAGTAAGACTCACCACTGGTACAGCTATAGAGTGGAGTCCTTAGCCAGGGTTCCAAGCCAAGTCCTCCCAGCACTCTCTGTCCAACCAGTGCTTCCTGTCCCTTCCCAAGTAGCTAACACACACACACTTTGAGATTTTATTAGTTAGGCAGCATAGGATGGTGGTTTGTAGGATGACATTGGTGATCAAGAAGAGGAGGATGAGTGTGAGGGCAGCACCAAGGATCAAATGGTGGAAACTGAAAAAGGGTAATTCTGAGGTGATGTTCAGGGAAGAGTTAAGACAGGCACTGAGTGGCAGTGAAGAGTTACCGAATAGCTGGGTAACTACAGCAGAGCTAGTAAGAGAGATGGCTAGAAAGGTGCTTGGTGTGACATCTGGAAAGCGGAAGGAGGACAAGGAGACCTGGTAGTGGAATGAAGAAGTACAGGAGAGTACACAGAGAAAGAGGTTGGTGAAGAAGAAGTGGGATTGTCAAAGAGATGAAGAAAGTAGACAAAGAGTATAAGGAGATGAGGTGCATGACAAAGAGAGAGGTTGCGAAGGCTAAGGATAAGGCGTATGAAGAATTGTATAAAAGGTTGTACCCTAAGGAGGGAGAAAAGGACCTGTACCGATTGGCTAGACAGAGGGACCGAGCTAGGAAAGATGTTCAGCAGGTAAGGGTGATAAAGGATAATGAGGGAAACGTACTCACAAGCGAGGAGAGTGTGTTGAGCAGATGGAAAGAGTACTCTGCGGGGTTGATGAATGAAGAGAATAAAAGGGAGAGAAGGTTGGATGATGTGCAGATAGTGAATCATGACATGCAGTGGATTAGCAAGGAGGAAGTAAGGATAGCTATGAAGAGGATGAAGAACGGAAAGGCTGTTGGTCCAGATGGCATACCTGTGGAAGCATGGAGGTGTTTAGGTGAAATGTCTGTGGAGTTTTTAACTAGATTGTTTAATGAAATCATGGGAAGTGAGAGGATGCCTGAGAAATGGAGAAAAAGTGTTTTGGTACCGATTTTTAAGAATAAGGGCGATGTGCAGAGCTGTAGTAACTACAGAGGGATTAAACTCATCAGTCACAGCATGAAGTTATGGGAAAAAGTAGTGGAAGCTAGGTTAAGAAAGGAGGTGATGATTAGTGATCAGCAGTATGGTTTCATGCCAGGAAAGAGCACTGCAGATGCGATGTTTGCTCTGAGAGTATTGATGGAGAAGTACAGAGAAGGCCAGAAGGAGTTGCATTGTGTCTGTGTGGATTTAGAGAAAGCATATGAGAGGGTGCCTAGAGAGGAGTTGTGGTATTGTATGAGGAAGTCGGGAGTGTCAGAAAAGTATGTAAGAGTGGTACAGGATATGTACAAGGGTAGTGTGACAGTGGTGAGGTCTGCTGTGGGAGCGATGGCTGCTTTTAAGGTGGAGATGGGATTACATCAAGGATCAGCTCTGAACCCTTTCTTATTTGCAATGGTGATGGACAGGTTGACAGACGAGATCAGACAGGAGTCCACGTGGACTATGATGTTTGCAGATGACATTGTGATCTGTAGTGAGTGTAGGGAACAGGTGGAGGAGACCCTGGAGAGGAGGAGATATGCTCTAGAGAAAAGAGGAATGAAGGTCAGCAGGGCTAAGACAGAATATATGTGTGTGAATGAGAGGGAGGATAGAGGAATGGTGAGGATGCATGGAGTAGAGGTGGGGAAGGTGGGTGAGTTTAAGTACTTGGGCTCAACAGTTCAGAGTAATGGTGAGTGCAGAATAGAGGTGAAGAAGAGAGTACAGGCAGGATGGAGTGGGTGGAGAAGAGTGTCAGGAGTGATTTGTGGCAGACGAGTACCAGTAAGAGTTAAAGGGAAGGTCTACAAGAGGGTAGTGAGACCAGCTATGTTATATGGGTTGGAGACAGTGGCACTGACAAAAAGTCATGAGTCAGAGCTTGACGTGGCAGAGTTGAAGATGTTAAGATTTGCACTGGGTGTGACGAGGATGAACAGGATTAGGAATAAGTATATTAGAGGGTCAGCCCAGGTTGGAAGGTTTGGAGACAAAGCCAGAGAGGCAAGATTACATTGGTTTGGACATGTGCTGAGGAGGGTTGCAGAGTATATTGGGAAAAAGATGCTAAGGATGAAGCTGCCAGGTAAGAGGAAAAGAGGGTGGCCTAAGATAAGGTTTATGGATGTGGTGAGAGAGGACATGCAGGTGGTTGGTGTGACAGAGCAAGATGCAGAGGACAGGAAGAAATGGAAACAGTTGATTTGCTGTGGTGACCCCTAACGGGAGTAACCGAAAGAAGAAGAAGAAGAAGATACAAACACACAGACACTCCTGGGGAAGGCTGGCACAGGTTCACTAGCTATGCCCCCTTCTCTCTCCAGGCTATAAAGTAGTAATTCACTGCCACCAGAACCCGTACTTACCAGCTACTATAAGGCCCTTCCCAAAGGGTCACCAATTCCATTGTGTAATATTACTGTTATCCAAATAGTAAGTACGACCAAACTTTTAAGGCTATTGGAGTGGCTTATACAGTATCACCGAATACATGCAAGGTACTATAAGAGCTTAAATTATCTCTACACAAAACAGTCACAGTTGATAGGTTTAAAATATTTAATAATAAATAATAAAAACACAAGACAATACTCATCAATTCAACACAAAGGCAATAAAGACTTCAGAGATCATAGGAAATGCTTTAAAAATATATTGTAGGATAGTCTGACATAAATATAGAAAACAGCTAGACTAATATGGCTATATTCTCTTTATCTTTAAAAGAAATACTAAGTTCTAAATAACTTTACTTACAGAGCAAAGCAAGTGCCTGGTGAGTTGTTGTCATATCCAGAACAAAATACAAAATGCTCAATCTTTCTCTCTGATAAAGTCTTAATTTGATAATACACAGTACTGCTGACTCATCTCAGATTACATAATTTGTATCACTTCCCCTTTAGTTCTCAGGCTAACAGATACTCAAAATTGACATTTCTTTGTAAACTGCACCTTCCAGGAAGCCACAGCAATAAAAGACACTTTTTACACATGAAACCTAGTAATTATCTATCTTAGAACAACAGAAAGGATTTCCTAGCCCAGACATCCTGTCTCTGAGCTTGAGATCAGTCATAAAATGCTTTACTTATCAGCTTTCTTCCAGCAGGGTACACTGTGGTTACATTTTTGAAGCTCAGAACATACACATTTTTCTTACACTTGTTACACAAGCCTGTGGATCAGCCTGTGGATCATATTAATATTTACAAGGACATATAATTATTTACAAAATTCTATCTAGCTAGGCTGGCAGCCTTCACAGGTTCAAATGGAGACAACAAGAAACAGCTGTATAAAAGACTTACCTACCAAACAATACATGCATGTAACAAAAAGCTATAACTAGACACTTAACAAAAAGCTGTTATATATAAAAGGTGGGAATATTAATCCCTCAAGAATATGATTCTTTCTATAATGTCTTTAAAAGTTAATCGTCTCACAGATAAATCCAAAATAGAAAGAGTAGTGAAGGATATTAAAAATGTACAGAACAAATAGCTATGCTAGAGGAAACACATTTGGAAAGAACTGAATATGGGAATGTGATAAAGAAAGGTTTGCAGGATGTTTTTTCAGCAGAATACCTCTGGCAAAGGAAGACAGGAGTACTTATATTAATTGCAAAAGGAGCTCCAATACTGATAGAAGAGGGGAAAAAAGACAGTAATGGTAGATTTGTAGTACTAAGGGACCTCTGGCAAGGGTGGAAGATTATAGTGACATGTATTTATATTCCACCGAAAGCTGCTATAATAGAGCTAAAGAAAATTCTGGGAGAAATAATCAGATTTCAGTAAGGAATATTACTTACAGCTGGGGATTGAAATTTGATTTACAACAGCAAAGATGTGTCTAGGGGGCTCAGAAAGGGAAATATAGCAGAGGAGGGTAGACTTTTGAAGACATTTAAGAAAATATTTGGCATGGAAGCTGTGAATCCAGTACTAGGAGTTCAGAGTGAATTTACATATTATTCCCCAAGATACAAAAACTGGGTTAGGCTAGACAGAATTTACATTTCACAGGAACATGTGCATTTAATTGAAGATCTTGATATGTACCCAATAATTATTTCAGATCATGTGCCAGTAAAAACTAAAAAAAATATATACGGGGTAATGAAATAAAAATGACACACTGGCGCTTTCCCACCTATTTGTTGAAAAGAGAGGAACTTAAGGAATGGGTAGTGGAAATTATTCAGGAGGTATTAGACAAAATAGAAACTTCTAAAAATATAACTAGGGAGTGGGATAAAATTAAAATGGAATTTAAAATAGGGTGGAAATAAAAGAAAGGGAGATATGGTTAAGAAAGAACAACAATTATTTAGAGGGCTTGACAAATATTAATGTATTGCAAAATTGGGGAAATCTCACAGAACAAGAAGAGGAGCAACTACAGAATGCTAAACAGAAAATAAGGGACTACCTTGATAGTATGCATACGTTTAGAAATGTTGCTGTTAAGCAACTGTTTTTTAATAATATCCAGACCACAAAAACTTTTAGCACAACAACAACAGAAAGTAAAAAGGGCTGTCGCCAAGCTTAGGGAGCCTATTACAAGGAAGATAACTAGGGATCCTGTAGAAGTATTAGAAGTATTTTGGAAATTCTACGAAAGTCTGTATAAAGCAGAGAAATATGGAAATCAAGAAAAGGTAAATGTGGAAATGTTTAAAGAATGTTTAAGGCTAGAGGGAGAGGAGGCTCAATTACTAACAGTTAGGATAGGAGAAGATGAGATAAAAATGGTGATGTATAATTAATCTACAGTAAGTCCCCATGATTAGATGATATTCTTGTGGAAGTTTGAAAACTAGGAGGAAAAAAAACTGATGAAGACCTGGAAGATTTTGTTTAACAGTATTTTAAGAGGAGAAGAAGTACCAACATCCTTTAAGAAAGTGGTAGTAGCTGTACTACCCAAAGATGGTAAAGATCCATCAGATCCAGCTTCATACAGGCCCATTTCAATACTAAATCATGACTATAAAGTGTTTACATCTACAATGGCTAAAGGAATGGAAAATGTCACGCCAAAATTGATAGATATGGATCAATGTGGTTTTGTGGAGGGGAGGCAAACATTTGATAACATAAACAGAAGAGAGATGATCCAGAGGGAATCAGAATGTAAGAAAATACCACTACTGCTGGTGGGTCTTGATGCAGAGAAAGCATCTGACATAGTAAGTTTGTATTTTATAAGCAGAGCAATGGAAACATTTGCATTACCTGATAAAATTAAAGGTTGAGTAGGAGGATATATGAAGGATCGCAGGTGAAAATTAAAGTGGGCGGGGTCCTGGCTGATCATCTCTGCTTGAGCAGAAGAACCAGGCAGGGGTGTCCTCTCTCCCCCCTTTGTTATTTGCATTACATTTAGAACCACTGGCAAAGAAAATAAGGGACTCATAAATCCAAGTATAGAACTGGCATGGTAGTCAAGAAAAGCTCTGTTTGCAGATGACATTATTTTATACCTGACAAAACCAAAAGAGACATTACAGTGTTGTGAAACATATTGAGACAGCTTTTTTGGGATACAAAACTAAAGAAGCAAAAACAAAAGCAATAGTGGTAAATTATGTACCCACATACAGACTGGTTCAGCAATATCCATATTTATGGGGACATGATAAAATGAAGTATTTAGGAGTATGGATTAAACATTATATTGATGTGGCAGCTAAGGATAAGTGAGAAGAGACTAAATAAAAGATAATACAAAAACTGAGAAAATGGAAGCTGCGTTATTTGAATATGGATAGTAAGATACAGGCAGTTAAAATGTTTTTAGTCCCTTTAGTCTTCTACATTGGTCAGGCATATTTTTATCAACCAGAGGACAAGTTGTGGATAGCAATTAATAAAGATCTGAAGGATTTTATCTGGGAGGGGAAGATGGCAAGAGTCAAGTGGGATAAGATGATTCTTCCAATAGAAAAGGGCAGATTGGGATTACCCAAGTTGAAGGGGTATTTCAGAGCAACACAGTTAAGGCTCCTATACATGGCACAAGCAGAAAATAATAATTCAAAGTGGAAAGAGATGATGATGAAACAGCGGGAAAGCTCAAGTAACAAGGAGAGACTGGGATTTTGCATGCAGACTTTAAGGAGAACAACAATAATCATACAGAATATTATATTCATAAAGTACCAGATGGTCTAATAAGAACTAAACTTACAACAAATGAGACAAACCAATAAAAAACAATAAAAGCAGGCCAAAAACTGAGCGAGATCCATGTAGTATTAAGAATTCCAATTTTATTAGCGCTTTCGGCGAGATCAGTGCCTCCCCTTCTTCAGATAACAAACCAACTAACTGACAAGTAATTTATACTACATTTGAATTAATCAATTAAATTGTTGTCTCTTAGACTATCGTTAAAGAGCTACAAGCTAAAGACCAATTCTTGTATATACAAAAATACCTTCTAAGAACTAAGCCAACATGGGAATGTAGAAAGGAGATTCTGCCAATAGGGATGACTCCAATTAGGGATATAGACAATAGGTAAAAAGGAGTGAGAATGTTTTGGAGAAATCTGGCAAAGTAACCAAGATACTGAGATCAAATAACTAGAGAGGGAATGGCAAAAGAATGGGACGACAACAAGAATTTATTTGAACTGCAGGTTAGAGATTTCCTTCCCTATCAAGGATTGATATCAGAGTACAGGAAAAGAGAATGAAATGTGGGATCCTAAATGAAAGACCAGCACTGGTAGAGTTTGTAATAGACTCTAGAACAGAAGTTGCTGTTAAGAAGGGAATAATTAGTACAGCATATAAAATATTGAAAGATAACTATAAGAATCGATCGGAGGAGGTTAGGAAGGACTGGGAAGAGAGATTAGATAAGTAATACACAAAGAAACAATGGGGGATGTATGTCTCCCAAATATGCAACATCTATAAGATTTCAGATTTTTGCCTGGAAGTGTTTACATAAGTAGTTTTATACCCCAAGTAGACGTCAAAGAAT
This sequence comes from Protopterus annectens, assembly GCF_019279795.1. Lineage (NCBI taxonomy): Eukaryota > Metazoa > Chordata > Ceratodontiformes > Protopteridae > Protopterus > Protopterus annectens. Next base: position 1,136,890,632 of record NC_056744.1, on the reverse strand, counting down.
TTTTCACAAAGAATAAACACCAAAGCGAAATTCTCCAACAAAGAAACACAGAGCTGCCCCACAATATGAAACACACGAAGAAAGAATGTATAATATATTTTTACTTATCCTCTTCTGGCACCTCAGCCTTTCACCTTCATGAAACAATACAACAGTAAAAACACATCTCTTTATACTCCAGATATTAAGTATCAATGATAAACATTTCAATGATTCAATTAAATACTTAAGTAATTCCACAAATAAAGCAATGACAAATGGGAGCCCATAGTAAAAGGCATTTAAAATAAAACAAATAGAATTAATATCAATATAAATGCCTGCTCCATTAAATACGTCCTACCACAACATGGCATTTAAAAAGTAATATTGTTATCCATACTTATTCCATTAGGGAACAGCGTATGAAAATTAATAATTATCCTACATTCAAATCTATTGTGTTCCCTCTTGAAATTGCCTATGTTAGCTGAAGGTAGTGCCAAAATACTAAAGAACAGACTACTAGTTGACCCTTCGTGTTTGGACAAAAAGTGAGCAGCTAACGGGGTCTCTAATTTGTGGCATCTAGCATCACCTAAGTGCTCTAAAATTCATACTTTTGCCCTTCTAGTGGTTTGACCTATGTACCAGCAAGTGCAACTACAGCCACAGCCAATAATATGAATTATACCACAGGAATTGCAGTTATAAAATTCCCTTGCTGAATATAATTTCCCATTGATTTTACAGCCATTCAAATTTCTAACACGATTGCATACTGAGCAATTCCCACATTGCTAAGTACCCACCTTGCTACCCATTATGGCTTTAGGAATTTTTCTATTAAGTAATTCTTTAACATTACTATGTCTGCCGTACGAAAATGTTATGTGCTTAGGAAAAAGAAAACCAACAGAAACATCTTCACAAACAACATCCCAAACCTGCTTGACAATCTTCTCCAAAACAGGAGAAAATTTAGAGTATCTTGTAACGAAAAAAAGTTTCTCAAATTGTTCATTAACCTCCAAATAATTTGAAACAACCTTGCCCTAACTACTGCCCCCTCCCTGCACCCTATGTCTAGCCATATGTAAAGTGCAATCTGCATACCCCCGAACAAGCAGTCGTTCATGCACCTCAAAAATGTACTTGTCCCTAAATTTTACTTCAGAAGTGTTGTTAAAAATCCTTCAGAACTCTCCATATGGCAGGGATTCTATTAAATGGGGGGATGCGTGGTATCCACATGCAAAAAACTATTCACAGCAGTTGGCTTTCTAAACAGTTTGTACTGAACCTTTTGCCTATTATTGACATAAAATTCAACATCTAGAAAAGAAATGCTTTTTGCCCTGTTGTCCCAAGTAAACTTTAAACCATGGGGGTTATCATTGAGCAAATTCATGAACCCTAAAAACTGCTTCTGTTCACCCTTACAAATGAAAATCAAATCATCTATATATCTCTTATAATAAATAATTTAATTGAATCATTTAAATGTTTACTGTATTATTAATACTTTGTAACGGGAGTATAAAGGGATGTGTTTTAATGTTGTTTTATTCCATGAAGGCGAAAGGCTGAGGTACCAGAACAGAAGAAGTAATAAATTGCTCACTCACATCTAATCTCAACACTTCTTTATGCCTCACCAATCTATACTAATCTGTCAAAAAATAATATTTTCAAACTAGCTACCTCCTATAACAACACTGCCAGATTTGCCACTGGTAATCCCTTCAGAACCCATCACTGTGAGACTCTAAAACAACTAGGATGGCTTGAACTACAAAATCAGCTTAAACTTATCCAACTTACCATTGCATATAAGATCCTCAACCACCCTAACAATACTCCAATACTCTCAAACCTCATAACCCCCTATAAAAATCTTACTAACTTACGATAATCAAATAAACTGTTAGCATAAGTAAGTCGAACAACATGGCAGGTGATTCTCTGTTCTCAAACACTACTGGGAAAAACTGAAACCTTCTACCTACTGAACTGACTTCTCTTCCTTCCCTACCCCTCTTCAAACAAAAACTAAAAATACTCTTCAGAACAAACTGATTATGCCCTTGCAGTAACCCTGACTAACCTATCACCTCTGCTATTCCCTCTACTCTCCCTAATTGAGTTTATGTTCTTTATTGCATATGTAAGCAGAACTGCTAATCAGGAAACTTATGATAGATGATTCAACAATAATCTGCACAGCTAAATCTTCGTAAGCAGAACTGTTAACCAGGAAACTGTTATGGCAGACTTTATGTGAATATCGTGTTCTATATTTTGTAAATACTTTTAACCAATGTGTTGTAAAATGTATTTTAGTATTCTTCAATGGTAACTTTATTGTAACCTTAAATATTATTTCTCTGTATTTGTCTTGGAGCTTTTCTCCCCGGGCCTCTACTGAAAATGGACATATATCCAATTAGACTAGCCTGGTCCACAAATGTAAAATAAATAAAATAAAAATAAATAAATATATTATATATTCCTTCTTGGCGTGTTTCATACCATGGGGCAGCTCTGTGTTCAAAGAATTTTTCCTAAGGTAGACAGCAAATGTTGGAGGTGTGATGCAGCAAAAAGAGGTAACTGGGAACATGTTTCCTGAGAGTGTAATGAGTTGGTAAACTTTAAGGATCCCCTGCAGACAGCATTAAGAAGGGAATAATTAGTACGGCATATAAAATATTGCATGATAAATATAAGAATCAATCAGAGAAGGTTAGGGAGGACTGGGAAGAGAGATTAGATAAGCAATTCACAAAGAAAGAATGGGGATATATATATGTCTCCCAAATATGCAACAAAATCTAGAAGATTTCGGATCTTTGCCTAGAAGTGTTTACATAGGTACTTTTGTACCCCAAGTAGACTTCAAAGAATTTTTCCTCAGGTAGACAACAAATGTTGGAGGTGTGATGCAGCAGAAAGAGGTAACAGGGAACATATTTTCTGGGAGTGTAATGAGTTGGTAGACTTTAAGGATCCCCTGCAGACGGCTTTGTCGGACATGCTAGGTGAGCAAGCTAACTAGGGAAATAATTTTTTTGAACTATGACACAAACTAGGAATTGCCTAAATATAGTAAAGCTTTGTTGAGTCTAATTATGGTGGTTGCCAAAAATGCAATTACTAGAAAATGGAAATCAAAGTCTAAACCAACTGTACTAGAAGTAGTGAAGATAGTAACAGAGTTAAAACAAATGGAACTGAGATCTTTAGAAAAGGGTAGGAGCAAATCACCTAGGAAAAAACTGGGAATTGTAGGATTATATGCAGAGGAGAAACAAGGTTTAAAAGAAGGAGAGATATGAATGAGATATGTAATGGTTGACTAACATTGACTGGATATGTTAAATGTGATGTACGTTTGCAGCTATAGTTGTGCCACAGGGTTCAGAATGTATAATATTTGCAACTGAGATTATGTCGCTATGGTTTATTGTCATTATATAAAAGTAACATGGCCTATGTCATACATGAAAATTTAATAAAAATATTTATTGTTTTAAAATAAAAAAGAACATAGCAGCACTATTAATATTGATTCAGTAGCTAGACATTTATCCAGCAGACTGTCAAATGTCATCACCAAATAATGTATTCAATATGCGTATCTGATCACTTTAAATATTTACAGAGAAAGCTAAATAACATTAGTCTAAACCTAACTACAAACTGTTTTATAGTGGACCAAGAAATATATTTTTCAGGTTTAAAGTAGCAGTAAAATATAACAGCTGACTGAATTTTAAATGCTAATACAAAGTAAAAATGGTTACGTTGCTCCTACAGCAATGTTTTAATGTGAAATTATGGAAGGGTTGCTTTTTTCATTGTCATTAAAAAGCAGGTGAAAAGTGATACATTAAAATTGTCCTTTTTACCTCACATCTTAAGCCAAATTGTTTATCTGGGTCTATAGTAGTATTATTGGTCATGAACCCATGAATGCTCACAGGAACCACCAGGATTTCTAGATACTATTCACCCACTTTCAGTGGATGAAACCTACATTGCAAGTAATGTTAACTGGACTATTACAATCAAACCACCAGGCTGTATTTGGTCTTTGAAATCATGAAGACCAATGGATATCTCACTGGTCATTAATATATGAGTCTCCCAAGGGAGACATTTGAATGAAGCAGGCACATGCTCTAAACATACAGTAAGTAGTCCAAAGTATTCCATTCAGTCAGTAAGTGCATTAGTCCTAGAAAGAATGATAAAATGAATTCAAACTCAATTGGACAGCTGTAGTTGCCCTTGGGGTATGAGAATGTCAGCAGCAGCTGAATTTCTCATAAGTTCAATAGGTATTTACTAGGCTATTGACCTGTGAGGATCTTATGAAGCCTAGCCATACATTACCGTAGTAGTTTTTAGCTCATATATTTTGCATAAGAATAACCCAGAGATGGGACGAACAAGGATATGTTGGGACATTTACATGTTCACCCTATCCATGAGGGAAAGGAGTGCTAAACCATGGGTGAATTTGTGGTTATTTATCCAAATTACATTTGAATTGAGTGACAGAACTACTTTTTGTGGAGGGGAAGTCAGTTCCATAGAAGTGGTATTCTCTGTGATACATACTTATAACTTTAACACTATTGATTTATTTTACAAAAGAGATTGGGATCCAATCATTTTTAGTCAGTCATTCCTGAAAGTCTTATGACTACCTTGTTTTCTTTTCTTTTCCTTTATGATGCCTTTTTTGTCTTTAGACTAAAGTAATACATTTGTACTGACATTCATTATGAATGAACCAAGAGAAAGAATAAAACTACAGGTTTCAGATGGATATTTGCCCAGTGAAACTTATGCAGTCCATACATATGACAATATATCACCATTAACGTTTACATAATGATATCCATTGCATTCTAGCCATGCATTAAGTTTCTCTCTCTTCACTTCCTGTATTTTATTTTTTTTTTGGTATTAACTATATTAACTTAACGCAAGCCAGTTATGTGTAAGTAGGCTGCTACTATAACTGCTTCTAGTCTAAGACCACCCCTAGCTAACCATTTCCTAAAATGTTCTCCCTCCGTCCCAGAGAAATAACACCCTTCCTCATGTACAGTGACATTTACTTATTTATTTGTTTATTTATTCATTTATTATTTATTATTTGTTAAAGGGGTAGATGGGCTAATACAAAAGACTCTTTTCAGCCCTAACCCAAGAGAATGGCAGACAGTAAAAAGACATACACACATTTGAGAGAATTGTACATATAAAATTTAAATATTTGTATCACGCATTCTACAAACTGACAGGAAGTGAACTGTTGCAGTTCTAAAAAGCATTTGTACTATACAGTATCTCACAATTACAAATTATAAACAATATAAACATTTTTATAGATGACGCAGCATTTCCCAGCAGAATTACTGGTAGACTCAAAGCAGGCTTATGTTGGTTTAGTAGCTGATGGTTGATCATTCCGAGTCTATGCATGAACACGTCAACTGTGTGGTCATTGTTTGTTCAATCGACATCCCTAAAACATTTGCAGGTCATTTAATTTTTAAGGTTTTCATTTAGTTGCTCTTTAAATTCTTGTTGTGACTCTTTGACTTAATTTTGGGTGGAAGATTGTTCTACAATGCTGGACCTATTCTGGAAAAAGCATATTCTATCATAAGAGTCCTCAAATGCGGTCTGATGAGGGAGATGCCACCATCTTGTATGCTTCATTCAGTGTGCCCCAAGTATGAGTAACCCTTCCTCCTGGGAAGGCAACATGGGACATGCTCCTTCACTCCAACCCCTCACTGCCTGGGCTGTCAATCAAACCCAAGCACCTGGGTTTAAATCAGGGCTCTGTCACTGTAACCCACAACTAAGCCTGTCAAGGATAAATTCTAAGAAAAATTAGGGAAATAAGTAAACCGAATGCGAACTTAGACACTGCTAGGATCTATCAACACATATATACAAATAGAAAGAAAAAAAGGCCTTCCATTGGATGAGCTATTCGAAGAGGGAGAGACCAGAAGAACAACTCAGGTGACAAATGTGCATACACACACACACACACACACACACATATATATATATATATATATATATATATATACAAATATTAAAGGGCAAAAGCTGTCTTACACACTCGGGGTTTTACAGAAAATCTTTTCAATTAGGACCACGTATGCATATGTGTGAGCATAGCATGTGGAAGCAATGATATAGGAAGACCTTCTACTGACCATTGGAAATTCACCATTAACATTTTAATAAACCTAAGTAGTAAAAAAGAATATGATTCTGTTTTTACTGTCATTATTCACTGTATTTCTACTTTCTTTGATGTGGCTATCAAAGAGTTTCAAGTTGTATATTTGTGGGAGAATATGGTGAGAAGATACAATCTGTTTCCAAGGGTGCTAATAAGATTCTAAACCACTACTTAACAAAAGCTGTGAAGAAATTATTGTATCAGATTCTCCTGCTCAAGTGAAATCTAACTTGCTTGTTAGTCAAAGCAAGCAGTTTAAATAACAAATCAGCAGACGTTAATGCCTAGTAGGAACAAGTGCTTATGATGTAATATGTTTTACAGAGACATGTATAATAAAATTAATTCACCTATTGAGTTTAGAATGTATAGGGGTTTTCACAAACACAGAGGTAATCGGACAGGTGGCTATGTCTCTCTATATATAAAAGACAGAACTGTGTCTTCAGAAGTTGGTTTTGAGTGATGGAGTGAGACTGTGGCTACTGGTGTTCATTTAGGTAAGCAAACTTTACGACTGCAGCCTTCTACAGGCCACCAAACTACAATAATTCTGAGAATGGAAAATTTTTGACTGAGATACGTAATTGCCTAGAGGAGGGTGTTTACTTTATGGCAAATGATTTAAATGCCCCATCTTTAAACTGGGATCTGATATAAACACATTATTCAGTGTGAGATAGACTTATGGTGAAGTGTTAGATACAAGGATACAGATAGTTTGTGAACCTACAAGGGATAAGGACACTCTTAATATGGAATAAACAAAAATTCCAGAGTATGTCATAGGACATGATGTGGTTCCTAACTTATGTAAAGTTGATCATAAAGGAGTACAATGGAAGTTTACTGGGTCTATATTAGTTTATCAAAGGTTCACATCAGCAAACCTCCGTTCATCGAACAAATCCATCGAACATTCACTTCAGTGAATGCTTACATCAACAAAGGATTTACACAGGGAAAGGAACTAGTTGGCCGGCATAAGGAAATTTGCCCTTTTCCCTAATGATATCGGTGTTTCTTACTTGCAGTGGTGATGGACAGGTTGACAGACGAGATCAGGCAGGAGTCCCCGTGGACTATGATGTTTGCAGATGACATTGTGATCTGTAGTGAGAGTAGGGAACAGGTGGAGGAGACCCTGGAGAGATGGATATATGCTCTAGAGAGAAGAGGAATGAAGGTCAGCAGGACTAAGACAGAATATATGTGTGTGAATGAGAGGGAGGATAGAGGAATGATGAGGATGCAAGGAGCAGAGGTGGTGAATGTGGATGAGTTTAAATACTTCGGGTCAACAGTTCAGAGTAACGGTGAGTGTGGAAGAGAGGTGAAGAAGAGAGTACAGGCAGGATGGAGTGGGTGGAGAAGTGTGTCAGGAGTGATTTGTAACAGACAAGTACCTGTAAGAGTGAAAGGGAAGGTCTACAAGAGGGTAGTGAGACCAGCTATGTTATATGGGTTGGAGACAGTGGCATTGACAAAAAGGCAGGAGTTTGAGCTGGATGTGGCAGAATTAAAGATGTTAAGATTTGCACTGGGTGTGAAGAGGGTGGACAGGATTAGGAATAAGTATATTAGAGGGTCAGCCCAAGTTGGAAGGTTTGGAGACAAAGCCAGAGATGCACGATTACGTTGGTTTGGACATGTGCTGAGGAGGGATGCTGAGTATATTGGGAAAAAGATGCTAAGGATGAAGCTATCAGGTAACAGGAAAAGAGGAAGGCCTAAGATAAGGTTTATGGATGTGGTGAGAGAGGACATGCAGGTGGTTGGTGTGACAGAGCAAGATGCAGAGGACAGGAAGAAATGGAAACAGGTGATCTGTTGTGGCGACCCCTAATGGGAACAGCCAAAAGAAGATGATGATGAGTGCGATATCGGTGTTGGTATATATAGTTAGGGGGGTTGGGGGGATGGGTGGGTGTTACAGGGAAATGTTGAGTAAGTAGTTACTTCCCTATGTAACAATTTCAGTGAAGTGAGTGTTTGCTGAAGTGAACGTTCGATTTTTTTTGATCGATGAATGGAGGTTCACTGAAGTGAACCTTCGATGAACTAATACAGACCCAAGTTTACTCAGAAGCTAGTGATAGTTAAGCAACAAAACAATCAGACCATTAGGAAGTTTTATGAGTGAGATTACAATAAAATAGAGAAAGAGATGCCCAGCTGGAGACAGGAAACCTTAATGACTGGAAAGCACATTTCTGAAATGTGGAATATATATTCCATGAATTTCTGGATTCTTTAGTTAAAAGATTTATCTCCTTAAGGCAATGAGTATGAATAGAAACATTCAGTCACTTCCACATTGGTGGTTACATTTACTACAAAGGTACTTTAACAAGAGAAAATACCTTAAGAAATTGTGCAAAAACATCCACACATGAAAATAAACAATAGTTAAAGAAGATAACAAGAAGACTGAAAAAATGTGAAAAAATCAAAGGACACAACATGAAAAGAAATGTGCAGCTCATTCCTTCAACAACTGTGGGACCCTCATTAACCATGCACATCACTTTAAGGATAATCAGTCTGGTGACATGCAAATCACTGTGAAAGGCCATGCTAATGAACTCAGTTATCATTACAAATCATCAGTGCAGTCTTTTTTGACTGGTCGCAGTCGTCAGGTTCCTATTCATTAGATGCAGTTTTATTATGTAAAGGTTTGGTGCCTGATATATGAAAAAAGCCAATTGTTATTCCAATATCCAAGGTTACTGAACTATGTTCTGCCATTGGTTTTCATCTGATTTAGCCAAACTAGTATCACTGAAAAAAGCAAACTAGTCCACCACTGTTCTTCATCATGACTAGACAGTTATTGGACTTAAAACAACATTGGTTTATGTTGAGTAGATCATGATAAATAATCAGATACGAGTTCTATTCCAGTATAATAGACTCTTTAAAATATAATCTAACAACAGGTGATATTTATGGTGACTTATCCAAGGCTTTTATTTATTTATTAATTTATTTATTTATTACATTTGTTTACCGGGATAGTCCACTGGGCCTAGGTGAGCCCATTTTCAGTGGAGGCCCGGGGAGAAAAACTCCACATAAAATGACAGTACATACAAGAAAATAACATGCATTATAGAATAAAATACAGTTACAATGGAGTAAAATAATGATGTTGACACCAATACATAGTTTATACACATTCATACACCCACTACATTAGGAATAACATAATCACGATGGTTCAATGTTATGTACAAATTTACATACTACTACATTGTGTAGTATTATTAATATTAATAGTAGAATTGAATGATTGTGAAACAGCATTAAAAGATTAAATGTTTTTGGGTTGTAGGTGTTAATAGCAAAGATTTAACAGCTAGAGTTTGAGGTGCAGCAGTCAATATGGTGAGATAGTGTGAGAAAGATTTATAGACTAATGCGATTGAATAAAGAGAGTTTTATTGTAAGGAGACAGACATTTAAGGACGTTTTATTTTCGCACATGAACAGTGCCTGAGTGAAGAAACATGTTTTCTTAAGGTTGACTTAAAGAGAACAGGATTACTTATGGTTCTGATAGAAAGTGGGAGGGCATTCCAGAGTTTAAGGACTGTGAAAGAGTATAGCATTTGACCAGCTGAGAGATTTGGTTTGACAACTTTTAGCAACAATGTATTATCAGATCTAAGAGGTCTGTTGGGATGATAGGTGGACAGCAAAGAAGAGAGAGAGATGGACACATAGATGGTTTGTATACAAATGTATGTGAAGTAGTTAATTGAAGATATGTGAAGTATTATGGTAGCTCAAGCCAGTTTAATTGATGTAAGGATAGACCGTGATGGAATGAAAAGTTTGAGTCAGTTACTAATTTGGCGATCTTATTGTAGCATGAGACAAGTTTGGTTTTGAGAGAAGACTGTAAATTGGTGAGGATGGGGGCACCATAAAGTGGAAATGGAAGCAGGAAAGGTGAGGCTAGAGCTTTCTTAACAGTGAAGTTAAGGAAGTGCTTGTGTCTATAGAGGGTACCTAGTTTCTGGTGTTTTTTCTTTATATTGTTATGGATATGGAGGTTGAGTGTTAGGTTTTCATTAATGGTGACACTTAATAGTTTGGCACTTGGAATGACATCAATGCTAGTATTAGTTAGAGAGTGGATAGAGAATTTGTTTCTGTTGAAAGGGGTATTTTTTTGGGGGATAAATATTAAAAACTTAAGTTTTACTAGGGTTTAGAGTGAGATGGCTACTTAACATCCATGCTTCAGTTTCTGTAAAGGCCTGTTGGGTAAGATGCTGCAGGTCAGAAACAGTTTTGGCAGAGCAGATGACTGTAGAGTCATGGGCATATTGGATAACAGTGCCATGAGTAAAAGTGGTATGGACGTTATTGAAGAATATGCTAAATAGGAGGGACCTAGTACTGAACCCTGGGGGACACCTGTAATTGTCTTTAGAAATGGTGAGCAGGAGTTTTGCCATTTGGTAGCTTGTTGCCTGTCTGAGAGATAGTTAGAAAACCAGTTCAGGGTGAGGGGTGAGATACCTAGGTTGGAGAGTTTGGTAAGTAGTAGGGTATGGGAAACTGTATCAAAGGCCTTTGAGATGTCAAGGAAGAGTGAGGAAACTAAGTATCTGGTGTCCTGAGCCCTATTTAGTGTGTCCCAAAAGGATAAGAGAACAGTGCTAGTACTATGCCCTGGCCTGAAACCATGCTGAGTAGGGGAAAGGATGTGCTTATTAACAAGATAATTTAGATGCTGAATGTGAACACGTTTTTCTAATATTTTGGACATGGGGGAGAGAATTGCTATGGGACGGAAGTTAGAGATATCAGAGTTGTTGCCATCTTTATGTAGAGGAAGAACAAATGCTTTCTTCCAAATGTTAGACATAGTGGCCTCCTTAATGAATCTATTGAGGAGTATACCGACCGGATAGGCAATGGAGTGTGCAGCTAATTGTAGAAATTCAGCTGGTATGTTGTTTGGTACATTTTTACATGGTTTGAGTTTATGAAGGAGTTTTTGTATAGTGGAGGTGGGAACTGGTGTGAATGTAAAAGATGATACAAAGGAGTTTGGGCAGGGAGATGAAGGAGTATTTGATGGTTTGTGATTTGTTGATTTGTGATTTGTTGATGGGAAGGTAGAGGTAAGCTTTGCTATGGTGTCAATAAAGTTAGAGTTAAAGACAATGGGAGTTTTTGCATGTGATAAAATCCTTGACTTTCAATAACCTGATCACAGCATGGCTTATTACTTGGTTGCACAGCAGATGATAAAGTGAAAGAGTCAATGGAGAATATTCTGAGGAAGTAATTATGAACACATGCATACCAGAGGGTATTGTGTTGGGACTCTTTTTGTTCAGATTGTTCATGTCTACACCCCCAGTCACTATGAAGGTGTGGAGAACTAAATATGCAAATAACAGTAAGAGTGGGACAGAGGTAAGGAATCTAGATGACTGCACTATCTTGCATAAACACAAGAAAAGGTTATTTAACTGGCCAATAAACAACAAGGTCATGCTCAATTCTAAGAAATATAATAGACTTTTTCAAATCTAACTATAGGTACCGGTTTCCTATAAATCATGAAATTATCTGTGCAGCACATTGTCAATGACAAGTTTAAGTTTATTGATCACGCAACAATCACTGCTCATCATTGCTATAACATTCTGAAAGATATTTTGAGAAAAATCAATAGCAATGACAGCAAGACACAAACTCCTTTGTTTATAGCTCTTATCAGATTTCCTACTGAATAGGGATGGTGTATACATATAACAAAATCTGAATACAAAAGCTGGATAAAAAACAGAAAACTTATACATCACAGATTTCCAGCCTTCAAGAAAGGGATTGCAAAAACAGATTAAGGGCTCTAAAGCTTTACTCTGTGGAATACAGACTTCAGAGGGGTGATGCTGTTGTGGTATTTAAGTGCAAAGGTGCCTGTAGTATTCTCCTCATTAAAAACAACAGTTTTGTCTATAAGGTGATGAATTGTGGAACTCTTCCACTAAACAAAAGGCCCTCAAACTCCTTGGCTAAGCTTTAAGAAGGAAATGGAGAGTTGGGTGGACAAATTTATGTTCAAGACTAGGTTGTATAGTGGTAAACTCCAAGGTGGCCTATTGCAATGACCATGAGTTGCCGAACTGCAACACTGAAGGTTACAAATGAGACCATTATTAGGAACAGATTGGTGTAATGGGGCACACAAGGGATGCACATTAGCTCAGTCTACACCACAAAGTAGGTGCATATCAAGAATGCTACTTTCACTGCCACCAATCTTTCTGTCACAGAGACAATATCCTCTGAAAGCCACAGCATTAGGCTTAGTTTGCAAAATGCTACAGTTAAGGTGGTTACACTTTCAGAAGAGTGTCTATCCCATTAAACTGAAAAATATATAAAGCCCATTTCAGAAAGCTAGTGGGTATGCATGGAAAATAAACAAGAGATACACTAAGTATATGAGTATAACAATTAGAAGTAAGTAACATACTGACAGACAATATATGTGAACGTTTGTGGAGGACATGTGGTAGTGGAACATGCAAGTGAGGAGATGAGTCTTTAGAACCATGTGAAATGGGAAAACAGACAATGGAGAACCACAGAGATCAAAACAAAGGTAAGAAAATTGAAAAGGAACTTAGGAAACCAAATTAGTTGTTTATGGACAATGTCTAACTGGAAAGATCAACAGAGTATAGAGCTTACACTGTTACTGCAAGGATACGGTAAGTGTGGTAGGTGTTGTAAGACATGCATTCATGTAACTTCAGAATGTTTGTTGGACAGCTGTGCTATGTGATGGGTAAATCTGCAATGCTACACACTTGGCTGGATTGCACATTTGTTAAATGAGACTGCTGAGGTCAGGAATCTGCTTATACCTCAAGATACTGTGATCCTAGAGTTCAGTATAAGTCTGAGGTTTTAAATCCCTAAGAATGGCAGGTATGACCCAAAAAATACTTTGTGAATTTTTCTTCAAAACAGCTGAGGTCAAGTGTGAATTTTTCTTCAAAATGGTCGAGTTCACATTTTGTATATACATCTGATTTAACTATATATATATATATATATATATATGATGCTGTAGTGAAAGTATAAAATATTGAACATAAAAAAACAGACAAAACTCTTGAAATTAAATAAAACAGAACAGTCATATGACAAAGTAATAAGAAGCAGTAAACAACACAACAAAATAATAAATTAAGTTATTTTGTAGGGGAGGCAAGCCCCCCCCTGCACCCCCAAACTTAAACATACTAGTGTCAAGTTTGCACCAACTTGAAAAAAAAGAAAAAATATTCCATAAAATAGGAATCAATACTGCCCACACCTTTCAATTTCACTGCTCAAGAATTCTGCAGAAAGCTAAAATCAGAGCCAATTTTAGCATTGTTGCCTCACAGTTAGACGTTGCCCGTTTGATTCTCAGTTAGAGCATCTTCTGTGTGGCGACATGCGTGAACGGGCGTTCCTTCATTGAAGGTTGTGCGTTAGGCCCGACAAGCCAGCATTTGTAAAACTCTACTGCCAATCATTAGCGGACCGGAGTTCCGCTGTGGCGACCCCTAACCGGGATAAGCCGAAAGACACAAACAAACAAACTTTTAATTTACTTAAAAAATGAATAAAACAACAAGTTTTCCATCAACATGAACTTTCTGAAGAGTAATACCTTGAAACTCCAATGTCTTGCATCACTTACTGTCACTCTAAGTAAATCACCAAGAAAACAAAAATATAATGATACCCTCAGTAAATCACAAGGAAATCAAAAATACATTGACAGACCAATGTATTTTTGCACAGTGGTGCAGTGGTTAACATTGTCACCCTCAGCAAAGAGCTTCTCTGGGGTGCCTCTCAGCTGGGGTGCCAGTTGTGAGTGTGTGTGTTCTCTGTGTTCCCGTCCCTCACTCTCTGGTTTCTTCCTCCCCAATTCCACATGCATGCAGCATTTCTTCTTCTCTCCGCTGAAAACAGGAAAACAGGGAACCTAGAACGGACATTCGGTCAACAAATGTTAAATAAATAAAATAAAAATAAATAAATAAATAAATAACTAAATAAATAAATAAGACAAAACACTGTAGACAATTCACAGTGGTAGTACTACCAAAAATGAAAGCACAGTTTGGCATTATTTTCAATTGCACAAACTTGTATTCACTCGTAATGTTCACCACACACACACACACACACACACACACACACACACACACACACACATTTTCATATTACAAATCAACCTCTCAGTACTAGAATTTTGGACAAAGATAAAATAATAGGGGCATATGGAATCAAAATCAGGGATAGATTTTAAGCATTGCTCTTATAAACTTAGAAAGTTGCCAGAAAAACAGGTTTTGCATTAGCAAGCATTTTCTGAAGGATATGAAGTCTGAAACTTAAATGTCTGTTATGATTTACTGATTCAGTCCTCAATTATATGTTAAAAAAGGAAAAGACCAAAAATATGAAACAAAAAAATTTGGGCACTACGAAAGGTATGATTCGCACATACTCACAACCATATATAAATATAATTAAATATATATATATATATATATATATATATATATATATATATATATATATATATACATACATATACATATATATATATATATATATATATATATATATATATATATATATATATATATATGAAGCTGCAGAAGACAGCAACGGTACACTGAAGCACGACTCGAGTTACCATCCAATAAAAATCAAAAACACATTTATTTATAGGTAAGCGCTTTCACCACATATCGTGGCTTCATCAGACCATATACAAACAAAAACTCATAAAAAAACAAGCAAATTTATGTACATCACCTCCCACTCATTAAATTCAAACTTTACATTCAGCAAATCATTGCACAACATAAACGCCCCTTAATTAAAGAGCGTCACTAATTATTGCCTTGTGCAGTTCAAAACAACAGCAATCAGATTAGCAAACTGCCTTCTCATGTATAACATCACAATTTATATTGGATGCATATATATATATATATATATATATATATATATATATATATATATATATATATATATATATATATACACACACACACACACACACACACATATATACAGATAATATACTTACATACTCATATATATATATTTATGTATATATATATATATATATATATATATATACACACACACACACACACATATATATATATACAAACATATATATATATATATATATATATATATATATATATATATATATATATATATATATATATATATATATATATATATAGATATGGATTCGTATCACTTCACTGAAAGACCATTTCACTGACACCCATTTCACCGGGGCCAAATCACCTAATGATCATTTCACCTAAAACTCATTTCACCTAAAACTCATTTTACTGACAAGTAGTACTCTAAGGCAAGTCAAAGGTATATGTCCTTTTCCCCACTGCAGTGCGATCCTTTTGTTAGTATATATAGTTAGGGGTGTGTAGGAGTTTAGCGAACCAGCAATCTAAATAAAAAATAATTTAAACTCCGTTTTCCAGGGGGACAAGCCCCCCTGCACCCCCATGTGGGGGGCTGCGCCCCTACACCCCGTTACATTAAATATACTAACTCCGAGATCGCACTACAGTGGGGAAACAGGTATATTCCCTTATCCCCACTGTAGTGCTCGGTTTTATTTAGATTGCCAGTTCGCTGAACCGAAATTCGTGAAAGTGCACTTTCATTGAAGTGCACTTTCGGGAAGGTAAGGTTGTACTTTCTTTGTTCGAAATAATGGTATTTCAATCAAAGAAAGTAGACCCATATAAATATGTGTGTGTGTGTGTGTGTGTGTGTGTGTGTGTGTGTGTGTGTGTGTGTGCTGCAGTACACTGTCAAATTTGTTGACATACTTTAGTTCTGTCTTTTTTATCAAAATCACTGACTTCTGGTTGTTGGAATTTTTGAAAGTAGTGACACTGTGTGTTCCACTTCTGTTTGGGATATGCTTGAGTTCACTGTAAGCAAAATTTAGTTTTAATTAAGTTTTCAGACGTATACCTAAGGTTTTATCATTAGGAGTGGGAGAGTGCTTTGTTGATTAGGGTAAGGAAAAGGCAAGGGAAAGGGATACATTTAGCATTGTGCATGTCCACTGGTCTATGGAAAGGCATGGGAGTGTGTGTGTGTGTGTGTGTGTGTGTGTGTGTGTGTGTGTACATGCGTGTTTCCAGGTTAAGGTTAGAGTAAGTTTAGGTTGTGAGTGTGTGCTGGTTTAAGTGAACTGAGTCTTTGACTTAAAAGACCACCTGTACCACCTTATGTACTAACCCTCTAATCCCAAACCTATACATTACCATATGAAAAAAATGTCCTTAACAGTACCACTATTCAGACTAAGTGAGGTTTTTTTTTGTTTGTTTTTTGTGTTACCAATTGAAAAATGAGACTGTTTTCTATTTACGATCAGTGTGATTTTGGCCATTTTTTTCATTTGTATGCACTGCCAACATGCAGAAATCAATGTAGTGTGCATTAATGTTTCTTCCAAGTTGAAAGTGGCAGGCAAGAGAGACGGTTAAGAAATTAAATAAAATGAGAATAACAGACACACTACAGTACAGCAGTAGTACAAAATTTTACGGTATGTGAACCGCCACTTAGTCTTAGCACGCATCTACAAGCTTTGGAAGACAGAGCATTATGTAGCTTAAAGAAAATGGCAGCAACAAAATTCAGAATGCTACTGGCACACTGCGGTGGTGGTGCTGCGGTAGCGTTGTCGCCTCACAGTAAGACGTCCTGTTCGATTCGCAGCTAGAGCATCTTCTGTGTGGAGACATGTGAATGGGCATTCCTTCATTGAAGATTGTGCGTCAGGGCCGGCAACTCGGCACGTAAAAATCTACTGCCAATCATTAGCTGACCGGAGTTCCGGTGTGGCGACCCCTAACCGGGAAAAGCCGAAAGACACAACAACTGCCTAGGGCACAACAGTGAACAAAAATAATACCAACACATTCCCCAGTTAGAGGAGCAGAAGAGGTGCAGTCAGTGTAAAAGGCATGCTTTAAGATCTTTACAATCTACAGGGGACATAAAATAAAACTTCACTTCATACTATTGCATTTATTCTATAACACTCTTCAGGGGTTCTTATTCTTACTATGGCTGGTAATTTTTGTTTCTCCCATTTACTTTCAGTGCATACTGGCCCTGTAGTGTTTTCCCTCCTAGGCATTTTTTTACGTTTGTGAGCATGATCTTTTACAAGCATTTGCTGTAGAGGAACAGCAATGTGCAGTATGCACTTTATGAGCTATTATTATCACTGTTCCGTCAGGGGACAGGAACATGTTCCCATCCCCCACTCTGACACCACCATGCTGAAGTGTTCAGCTGTGTATGGCACAGGTGCTATAAATACCCTCACCTCATCAGCTGTCGTGTTTTTCTGTGGGATTTCTCTTGCAGCCATTGCAGCTCACATACGCAAACAGCAATGGGACCTTATATTACTCTTATTCATAAATGGGTAAGAAGGGTTCCAGATATCAGAATCTTTCTGCTGAAAAACAGGATCAATTCACTATTAGCCCCCTCAACTTCAAAGGTTGTCCACTATGACACTCAATAGCCATCATCTTGCAGAGTACTACATACTTGGTTTTATGTCTGCTTGGCTTATATATGTAATCTGAGATGTGTCTGCATTCCCCAGCCCTCCCCCCCCCAGCACTGATAACAAAGTCATGCAGCTGCTCCTGGGAATGCTACCTCTAAATGGTACCTCTAAATCAAATACAGACAAACAAAGGAGGCATTCATTTTTAAAGTTGCTTCTGAGTTAAAATAACAATACAATTTTTTGCACGAATTTTGCCAGTGTAATGGTCATTGTTATTAAAGTCCAGTTTCAAAGAATTTCTAATGGCTTAAGGTGGGTGCCTACAGCTAGGATAAATATCCTCGCCTTATTTGTTTGAGTCACGTCTCTTGGTATTACAGTTTTCTTACGTCCTCTAGCCTTAGTATAAGCAAACTAACAACTGCAACTTCAGTATTTCCACAGCCACACACACACACACACACACACACACACACACACACACACACACACACACACACTCATAGAGCATTCCCCTCTCAGCTCTTCAGGTTCAACTCAACTATATTACCAGTTGTAGTTGTAGAACAGAAGCTGAACTCTTACCAGACACAATATGTGTGAATTATAGAATATCAATTATTTGATAGGAAATTGTCTGTCTGCCAACTTCACTAACAATCTCTGATGCCACACATCCTAATCTTGGACTGCTCAACGAACTCCTGTCTTTACCAAAGGACCATTTGGAGTCTTTGGCTTAAAAGTCTGCATCAAAACATGAAAAGCATACATAATAAAATAACTGAAAGTCATGCTTGTCTGTAAAAGCATCAAATGTATTTTATTTTATTTTTATTTTTTTGCAATGTATGCATCAGTTTCAGTGAAACCCAGTAGATACTGCATTTTAGGTCAGAGTCAGGAGGTGAAATCATAAGAAGGTCTGCAGTACATTTTAAACAGCATGTCAAAGCTGTACTATCAGCATCTCTACCACCTAATTCGCAAGCCATGGAAGCAGTGGTCATAAACATTTATGTAAGGAATAACAAGTCTCTGCACACTGGTTGTATTTCTTCCAAATAAATCCCAAACAACTTAAGTGGATTCTACACTGGTTCAAGCTGAATACACTAACTATGTGGCAACATTAGAGTTACCTGGAGACCTCAACCCCACTAAGAATTTCAGCTTCATATATCTTTTTGCACCCAGCTCAACAATATTTTAACAATGGCTGACAACAACAACAATAGTAGCATGATAATCACTAATATTGCAATCAGTACTATCTTCCATACTACTTGAGGGATCATGCACTGGCATTTGCAGAGGATCAATATTAAAATATCAGCACTACAACTCACAGTAACTTCTAGATTACACAGGCTCTTTTATAAATTTATATTCAGCTCCATGCTCAACAGCATTAACATCCCACCCATAGTATCCCATCCCATAGATACTGTCTCTATAGTTCTTTAACTGTAACATACTTGAAGTTCTGAACTCTTTATTTTCACTTTGACTTGTTAGGCTGGAAATAATAAAGGACAAAAGACAAATGTCCTTTGAAGCATACCAACAGCTTTATAAATCGGTGCAGATCTTCTTGTAGGCAAGAAAGGCAACATAACTTGATTAAACTTCATGACGATACTTTACAATTTCTAAAAAGTTTTAATGCAATGTCAAATTGTTGCTAAACTTCATTCCTTCATTACCTACAAATCGAACCAACAGATTCGGAACAGTGGAAACATTCAGACATTTCACCAAGTGTGTATCCAAAATATTCTCTAACCCTGTACACCTAAACCAGTTACAGGATGTGATTAGAGTACATAACCCTCAATTCACTCTGAGCACACCCAACAATAGCAAATCTAGAAATACAGTATATACCAATGTGAAGCACCTGGCCTGGAAAATCACTTAAGTGCGTGTGTGTGTTGAGAGATACCTCAGGAGTCCAGGCAAAACACTTTTAATCTTAAAAGCAGTGGGCAGGGGTACTACCGGTTAGCTATAAAATGGTTCTGAAACAGATACAAAGAATAAAAGATGCTTCTTCAATAGGAAGCGATCACTTAACTCTCATATACCTACATACCTCACCATCTACAATACATTCCTCTTAAATATTTCACTCATCATTGCATAACAAAAACAGCAAACCTCAGCTTTACAAAGCAGCTAAACATTGCTCACGGATATCAAAAAACACAAATGATAACAGAAACAACTATCAGTCTACCATATGACTTAGCCTCATAATTAAAACTTTGGACAACATATTTCACAACAGTTAAACAAATATCTTTTACGCCAGGATTGGTGCTCATGCACAAAGAACGGATTCTGGCCCCATCACTGTACTAACATTGTACTAATTAGCCTAAATATCTCAGAAAAAATGGTTCAGCATTGGGACACACACCACGCTTTTTAAACAAAGGCTTCCATCTTACTACCTTACTCAACTTTGCTGCAAAGACTGGCAACTACTTGGGATAAACAGCAAATTAAAATGGGATAAAAAGCATCTCACAATCCTGCTCGGATGCTCATAGGGCACCACAAGGACTGGTACTTGGTCTTGTTTTATTAGCAGTTTTCATTAATAATACAGTGAAACAGTGTCATGAAGTAAAACTGCTGCGGTCTGCAAATGACACCACTGCTTTGTGTTCTGGGCCAGATATCCTGCTGCATTCTCCAAGCAATATATGCATGTGCATATATAGTTTATATATATATATATATATATATGTATATATGGTTTCACTTCATATATTCGAAATGCTGAAATCCCAAATTTCAGCATTTAGAGTGCATGAAGCGGAAACTTCAGAATAGCGAAAGTGCATCAGCGCGAATGCGAATATGTCGAATCTTTGCTTATGCAGTGACACTATGTTATGGGAAGTGTTTGTTTGGGATGTTTGTGTGCGGACTTTCAGGTGAGTGAGTGTATGTGAGCATTTTTGTAATGTATGTGTGGTGTGTGTGTGTGTGTGTGTGTGTGTGTGTGTGTGTGTGTGTGTGTGTGCGCGTGAGGGACTGTAGAATGCGTGTGTTTGAGTTTTGTTTTTCTTCCCTGTTTGTGCGATCTCGGAGTTAGTATATATAAGTAGGGGGTGTGGGGAGCATGGGGGCTTGCCCCCCTGCTTCTGTTTAGTGTAGGTATGCGTATGTGTGGTGTTTTGTTGATTTTTTGTTTTTTATGGTGTAGGTGTTGTGGTTTGTGTGTGGTGTAGTGTATGTCTGTTCGGGTTTGTGATTTCGGCTTTCTGGGGTTTCGGTGTTGTGATGGTTTCGACTTCATGCACTCGAAATGCTGAAATTCGGGATTTCAGCATTTCCAGTATATGAAGTGAAACCATATAGATATAGATATAGATATATACATATATACATATATATATATATATATATATATATATATACACACATATAAATACACACACACATATATATATATATATATATATATGTCACACACACACATACACACACATATATATATATATATATATATATATATATATATATATATATATATATATATATACCACACATACACACACACACAAAATTCAAAACCAGCAAAAAACTTAGAATCTGTAACAGATTAAGGAGTCATCTCTCCCTCCAAAGAAGACTAAGAAAAGCAATACTGCTTCCTTGTTGACTGCAACAGCTACTTCGATTAATACCTACACGCAGCCTGAGGTGCTGTTGGAAAAGAAAATGTTTATCTGCACATAACATCACCTGCACAAATGCAAACAAATCACAATGCAGAACAAAACTACTGTTTCAACTTAAACAGCTCTGGGACTGCTGCAGGTTGAAAATCACATCCATATAACCAAGACAGACATTTAAGACCTTTTTCAATACCAAATGATCTACAATAAAGACAGTTAAATGCTATACTCATGTTAGTACTCTCATATCAAATAATTTTTAGCTAGTTATACCTGTCATAAAACACATATTTTTATGGCTTCCCTGCACTATGTCAAGAGCTAACTGGACAGGGTTCCATCTGATTAACTTTGTTTTGTCAAAGCTGAACTCCATAATTGCTGTCTTCCAGAGGAAATCACTGCCAATGTGGTTTCTATGTGTGTACCAGAAAAGAATCCTTTGTTTTTAGAGATTTCTTTTCTCTTTGTTTTTGTTCAACAGTGAATTTGCTATTTATGGGTTTGGGGTATGGGAACTTGCCCCCACATGGAGGGTGTATGAAGGCTTACTTCTAGAAAAACATAATTAATTTTTTGTCAGGTTGAGTTCTTAGCAACTTAAAAGCAGTGAGTGGGCACGCCACTGAGATGTCACTTAATGAGTCTTAGGGGAACTATTAGCTGCAAATTTTGTTAGATAGAAATGCAGAAGCATTGTCTGTTTAAGTGATATGCTCATGGTTAAAAAGTACACAAATTGAGTCTACGCGACTCAAGCCATTACTACAGAATGAAGCTTATTAGCCGCTGATAGCCTTAATCGTCCACCCTAAATGTACTGAAATGCCACTTTCTCAGCAGATCTCCAAATTGGGGAACAATCTCAACAACTGACATGAACAAAAAAAAATAAAATCTTTTCAATGAGATCTAAATGAGTAATTTTCTAATCATTGAACATGTAACCATGGCATTACTTAACTGCCCATGTTATATATCAACATCCGAGAATCAGCTAAGTCTTAACAGATTTTCCAGCTCCAGTAGAAGCACAGCTCAGTCCACAGTAGTTGGCTTATTATGATAACCATTATTATAGCAATTTTTCACTTCAATTTGCCTTGTTTCACCTTCCATCCCTATATATTCTCTCTCTCTCTCTATTGCCAACTGGTAATATTTATTAAGCAGCATCTGATGATGTTCAGATTGGGCTAAATAAGCAGTTATACTGCAGTTCCTCAATGACCAGCTGATTGGATATTATCTGCTTAATCACAACTGGATGAAGTTACTTTTTATCATATACTGTACCAAAGACATGCAGACATAGAATAACTGTGTGATACCACTATATAATGTTTTTTTTCGAGAGTTTCTCCTTTTTCCAATGCTGTACTGTACAATCATAGAGTTAGTATATGCACATTAGGGATACTGAAATTTGTTCCCCATGCCCTCATGATGTCAATGCAGGAGGACTTACTGCCCCTCCATCTTCACAGTTATGACCAGTTGTTGTTGTTGTGTCTTTCGGCTTTTTCCGGTTAGGGGTCGCCACAGCGGAACTCCAGTCCGCTAATGATTGGCAGTAGATTTTTACGTGCTGGCTTGCCGGGCCTAATGCACAACCTTCAACGAAGGAAAACCCATTCACGTATGTTGCCACACAGAAGACGCTCTAACTGAGAATCGAACGGGCAACATCTAACTGTGAGGCGACAACGCTACCGCAGCACCACCACTGCAGTTACAGTTATGACCAGTTATTTCTTACTTAAAAGGTCATGTCCTGATCTTTCATAGAAGAAGCTACATAACACACACACTGTACCGTTCTCAGTTGCTGCTGTAATATGTTTATGCATGCTTTTAATCTGTATATAACTTTGTAATGGTCTTGGCCGCACACCTTTTCATTTTTTATGTTTAAATGAGTGTGCCTGAGAGCTTCTCCCTAGGACACCCTGTAACCAGTGCAATCATCCCAGTTAACAAACAAAAATAAAACACAAATAAATTAATAAAAGATGTGGTTGGCTAAGTTTTCTGAACTCTAAAGTATGCAGAGCATCAGTATATCATGACACAGAGAGTGTTTACACCTCATTTTCTATTGTCTGGGATGCTTGACGGGTGACAAGTATAAAGAAGAACAACCGTCACCATAAGGAGGTCCTATTAAGTGACGTTTGATTGGTTGGTTATCTCTGGTTGCATGCTGGGTATAAAGTGAATGTTTACAACTCCTTCCCAAGCATTCTGTCTTGATGTCTCTTATTATGGACTTACTTCTGAAGTAATGCTGCTGCTTTTATCATGCCTGGAACCTGATGTCATACTACTAGCTGCTGCTCCAACTTTTATAAATCGTCAGTCTTCCTGGAACAGGATGTATGTGGAAATACTGACCCAGAAATGATTGCTGTTGCTACAGCATAGGTACATTTCAGCACCTCCACCTTCCTTCCTCCACCACCTCCCCAAATATGGACTCAGAATTTAGGTAAATTACAATGTTCTGATGCCAGCAAACTCTTCCCACTGTATTAACTTTAAAAGTGGAATTTAAGAGGGACAAGCAATGTTAAAGGCTGTTTCCTTTTTTTCATTATATGGTTTATGTCTGACTGTATGTTCCTTTTTGGATTTAAGTTTTGAAAAAGGGATGAAACAGTGTGTATTCATTGTTAAAAGCCATATAGACAGCAACTGATGGTGAAAAAAAGAGCAGATTGTGTCTTGATTTAGCATTTGACATCATTGACCAAAACTGTAACTTGCAACAGGGCTGGGTATAGAAGGAAGGTCATATACCTGGTAATATTGAAGATTAAGATGGCTTACTCATCTGTGCTCTGGTTGCACACCTGTGACACTATCTGAAGAGCACTGTCCTATCATTATTTACCCCACTTGAATTTTCTATCTACCCATTATCACTTGTATGTGTCTTTTGTGATTCACTTGCAAGTTTGACACGGCCAGCTCATTACCTATATCTTCCCTCTGCTATGCTGCTTGTCTGATAACAATGTCTCTTCAGATCTTAAGTTTCGACCATCTTTTGATGCCTGAAAATCATGAATTTAAAGACATGCAGGTAGGTGCGAACATGTGTGGGTGTGCTTTCTTTGAAGGTTGGGCACCGGGCTGGCAACTCGAGACCTTAAAAATTCACTGCCAATAATTAGCGGACCGGAGTTCCGCTGTGGCGGCCCCCAACTGGGAAAAGCCAAAAGACAGTTTTTATTTTTATGTTGTACTTTGTCTCTATAGGTTTTTGATATGTAATTATTTTTGGACACTGTCAATCAGTTGTACACATCAGTGCTCATCAAAAAACAAACATATAAAAAAACAAAATAATAAAGACAGTCATGACGCAGGACTTTTCTGTATTACCTAATTATAATGTGATTACTGCTAATGTTGATTTGTTGTTGTAGAGGGTGAAATAAACAGAGTCACTGAGACAATTCTCAAATGAGATTGTTACAGTTTACACTGTCAGAAGAGCAGTGTTTGTGAGAGGAGAAATATTTAGGAAACTAAATGTGTATTTGGAGGGCTGTACATTATGGAGAAAGGCTGAGCACATGCATGCACACACACATATGCACAAAAAGTGTGGAACAGGAAACTGCCAACAGTTTTTTAAGTCATTGGTTAATAAAAACTATACCTTCCTTCTGGTCACCTTCTGTGTGGAAGAGTGTCTTACAACTGTTAGTCCTGCAAACCACTTTATGACTCTACATTTTTTTCTCACTTTAAAAGGTAATATGTTAGGACAGGTAAAGCTCAAGGTACTACAGGTTTCTTCAATCATAATCAGCTAGTTGTGAGTTATGAGTTCTCAAGTGGATGTCAAGACTCACCTGTAAGAGTAAATGTAAATGTAATTTCATTTTTATAGACAGCACATCTATATGTCTGTGTCGGTACAGTTGTTTCTGTGATATGGTTTAATAACTGAAATGGAAATCTGTTGCTCTTTTGACTGATTTCAAATTTGTTGAACTTTGAGGAAGTAGTCTGGTCCATTCTTTTCCAAGACTAGTGAATAGTGGGAAAAAGGAAATAGCTGCCCCCCCACTGTTATGCAATCTCACAGTCAGTATATTTAAGTAACACACTGGGTGTTGGGAATGCATCCCCTATGTGGGGATGAAGGGGGCTTGCCTTTCTGCAAAGACAATTGTTTAGTTATTTTTTTATGTGTTTTGCTGTTAATGACATTCAATGTTTTGAGACAACTGCTTGATGAATCATCTTACTGCTAAAGGTAGTTTTCAGTTATTGCTGAGTTGCAGCTGACTCGCAACAGACTGCATTACTTTTGAGGTTGCAGGGACCGCAGTCCCCTGCAAGGTAGTTGTGCAGAGCACTGCCTCCTACAAGTATCACTGCTTGCATTTAACAGAACATTTTGATATACTGGCTTTGGGTACTGTTGTCTTCACCATTTTAGTTTTCATGTTCTAGCAGCAGTACCATATCAGTGTGCATACACAATATTCTAGGAAGCATGTGTTACATGCTCTGTTACAAAAAAATCCTGGCTGTAAGTCGTGGTACGTAGAATTAAAACAAGATGGTGAAAACACATTTTACACTCACTGCATGCAGGTAGCACTGCAGTGCATGTATTCCAACTATTTAGGGTGATGGCTGGTGAACATAAAGCAGCACACATCAAGCAGAATAATGATACAGTACAACATAAGAGCTTCTCTGAGTAGACAGAGACTAACCCACAAAGGATTTGAATCCCCAAACTACATGCTACAAATAAAACTACTGAAAAAAAAAACATTTTGTTAAGGGTTTTTGCAGGGGAGCATGTCCTCGTGTAACCCCCACACCCTGAAACTTATACATATACATATATATATATATATATATATATATATATATATATATATATATATATATATATATATATATCTATACATATATATATATATATATATGCTAAGTCTATGGCTACACCAACATGAAGAAGTGGGAAATTACCCCAAAAGGAACATTACTGCTGGCACAACTAGCCAACAGCGATTTTCTATGGAGGAGTTCTAATTCTCGGTGGGCTGAATGTTGAACAAATGAGACTCGAGGATTCATTCTTCACCACCCATAGGTAAGACTATGTGGACAGGAATCTTTGTAGTGTAGATATATGCATATCACCAGTGTTCTGACGTTACAACCATTATGTGAGAACATTATTCATAACATTTGTGTATCTTACATGATACATGCAATATTGCAATGAATTATGCATGGCATGAGGGACAACAGGCAAGTAAAAGAACTGCATGTGTATATACATAAAAGATATGATACATACACACACACACACACACACACACACACACACACACACACACACACATACATTCTCTAGCAGCATATTGCATTATTTTAGGATTAATCATCTGCTTCCTGTACGAAAATGTCTGTTTTCACAGATGAAAAAGTGTTTTCTATGAGCCACAAATTATGTAAG
Organism: Protopterus annectens; assembly: GCF_019279795.1. Lineage (NCBI taxonomy): Eukaryota > Metazoa > Chordata > Ceratodontiformes > Protopteridae > Protopterus > Protopterus annectens. The sequence continues at coordinate 1,136,863,546 of NC_056744.1, read as the reverse complement.
CAGGCTTTATGGGAACCATTCTAAGATGAAGAGAAATACAGAAACTCATTCACAGCTCATTACATCAAACTATATGTCAGGCAAGTAGCTTGCTTTTATGTACACATTTAGTTATTTTTCTTCTCATTCTGGTCTTTCATCCAAGTGAAGCAATAACTTATAAATTCAACACTGCAGTATAGTCTAAGGTTTTACCTAGTCTGTATTCATTTCAGTAGTACAGCAGTCAGGCAGTGTATTACCAAACTATATCCAAGATGAATGAGGGAGCTAATACTTCACACATCAGCTTAGCATTTTCAGGTGATACAAATTTAGTTCAATCAAGACTCACTCTATTAAAGAAAGGTCAGCTGTACAAGTTGCACTCACCGTGACAGTAGATGTTCAACGAAATCACAGCTGCAGTAGCCTTAGATATAAGGGTTATATCCTGCCAAGGATATAATGGCTGGACATTCTTCCAAAAGCTGTTACCCCCCCCCCCCCCCCCCCCAACATCAGTGCCCAGGCTGTTGTAGCTCCTGTGTGGAGAAAATAGCACCTTGAATGCAAAAATACTTCAGGACTTTCTTGGATGCAGAAACATAAAAATGGTAGAAAACTAAGTACTGCACCAGAAAATAAATATGTACAAATCAGAGGGATGGAGGGAGGAAGAGTCTGGTATGGTAAGTGCAGTTTACACAACTGAACTATGTTCATCATAAATCACTGCTGCAGTAGCCTTAGCTATATACAAGTGCATTACTACAGCTTATCCTACCTGTGAAGGGGATCCAGGAGCCCCTAGAGAATGGTCCTAGTGAAGTCAGTTCTGGAAAAGGAATCCACTTAGTAGTATGTAGAAAAGATAAAGTAGATGTCTCTAAGAATACTTCTAGAGTCCACTCCTTTCCAATACACCATCATAGATGCCTAGGCTCTAGCAGAATGTGCTTTTACCCTGCCTGGAAGTGATTTACTGTGACGGGAATTACAGAAAAAAATATCAACTTATTCTGTCATGGTAATATGTGTGCTGCCCATATTCAGATTATGGAACATCCTTACTCCCTGGTTTTAAGGTTCAGGACGGAATATAGGGAGAATGACAGTCTGATTCCAAATAAACCCTGAAACTACTACTGGCATGAATGCGGGATTTGTTCTTAAAATAACCCTATCTCTATGGAAAACCAAATAGGGTTAATTAACCATGAAAGCTTGAGACTCTGTGGCAATGGTACTCTATTGTAGATGTCAGAGCAATAAGGAAAACAGTTTTTCAAATCATGAACTAAAACACAGTCTGATGAGCTGGTTCAAAAGGACAGAGATTTAATTTTTCCAGCACAAAGATAAGATCTCAGTAAGGTGGCACCTGTAATCTAAGAGATTTTAAATGCAAAAGCCCTTTCAAGAACAGCTTGAACAAAGTCTGAGAAGAAAGAAGAGGATCCATGGGCAGGCATGCTGAAATGGCCAACAAATACACCTTGCTAAAGGCGTAAGGGAGGCCAGAAGATAGCAACTCACACGAATATAACCACCAGTGGTACATAATCCCTGATTTGGTCCTATTTATCACAGTGGCAGGAACTAGAAAACCTCTTCCACTTGCTAACATAAGAGTTCCTAGTAGTAGGATTTACTGCTTCTTTAGTACCTGATGCATATCCTCAGAAAAAAAGGTGCCTAACAGGTGTCAAAACTGAATCATCTAGGCAGGAAGTGGCAGCTGTTTCAGACTCGGGTGTATCAAACACTCTCAGTCTTGTTTGAGTAGATCCAATTTGTGAGCAAGCTTGTTGAGTTGTCTGTTTTGAAAGGGGTGAACAGATCTCCTTGGGGTGTTCCCCACATATCGATCAATTCCTGGAATAACCCTCAGTTTAACTTTCATTTATGAGGGTCAGTCCTGGTCCATCTCGGCTTGTCGGCCACTACAGTTTGCTCTTATGGAACACAGGAAGCTTGTAGGGTTAAACAATACTTCAAAGAGACCTCACAAGCTACCACAGCCAGCCTGCACAGAGGAGAAAATCTGGTCCCCCCCATTTGTTTATATATCACATCACTATGCTGTCATCTGTAATCACCTGTAAAGACCCTGGGGACCACAAGTTGGGAAGAGATTCTATAGCTAGATCACAGCTGACATCCCTTTCACAGTTATGTACTCCTGACCTGTCTTGTTTGTTCCAAAGACCCTGCACTTTTACCCAGGCTGTCAATGATACAGCTTCCTATGCAAAATCAAATGCATCTGCTGTTACTGATTAAGGGGGGGTGAGAGAGAGACAGACAGAGAGAAAGGAAGACCGGTATTCAGACAACATTGGTATCTCCACCAAAGAGCTTGTCTCTTCACAAAGTCCAGTGCTACAGTCTGCAAAGCCAATAGATGGGAATTTTGCAAGAAACACTGAATTTTTCTTATGTGTAACCTTGAAAGAGGAGTCATGAGAATAACAGAAGCCATGAGCACTAAAATCCTGAGAGACACTCTGGCTGAAGTCTGGGACTGACTGAAGAAATTCACAGAGACTTCCAGATATGTTCACTTTTTCTTGAGTTAGGAATGACTTTTGTATGGACAAGTCCAAAAGACATCCTAGAATCACTATCCTGTAAGAGAGACAAGAGAGAAATTCTGAATATGTATTCAAAACCCAATGCCTAAAAGGAGATTTTTTTTTACCTATACAAGGGATTCCTGACACTTGGAAAAAAGATTCTGCAAATAAGGAAAGATGTGTATGGCTTGCATTCTTAATGGGCAATCACAGGAGCTAGACAGTCTGTAAAATCCACTTGGACAGTGAATTACCCAAAGGGTAATCCAGAGAACTGCTAAAGTAACCCCAACACAGAAAATCTTACAAAATTTCTGAATCCTGTGGCAATGGTAATCTGATTATAAGCATCTTATAAATCCAGTGTTACCAGAAAAATCCCATGAGCTATTAGAGTTAAGAATCATTACAAAGTCAGCATTTTGAACTTTGATACTTTCACAAACAGGCTAAGAAAGGATAGGACAAGCATTGGTCTCCAATAAGGCTCCTTCCATGGTACCAGAAACATTCTTAAATAAAAACCTTTCCTCACTGACCTAGAGGTTCTGATTCAATGACCCCTTAAAACTGGAAAAACAGAGAAGTTTGATTTGGAGAATGAAGAGTTACTCCCCAAAATCAAGGCAGGTTTACCCACTGCCATTTGTAACCCTCCTGAACTAGTTTTAGAAGTCCCATGTCTGAGAAACACTGATGCCAAAGTGTAAAATAGAGAAAACAACACTGGGACAGACTGAAGCAGTGGTGGTGGTCGGGGGGTAGAATGCTACAATAGTCATTCTGATCACATACCCCAGCAAAACTCTTCATCATAGAGGCAATAGCTGATGCCCTGGACACAGAGTTAGCACAATCATATACACTGTTAAAGGACTGCTTAGTTGCCTGTGAGATACAAGTAAAAAGATAATTCAGAGTGGATCTAGCTTCTTAAGATAAAACAGTGGCTAAAATGTGCCTAAGTTTATCAAAACAAGCCAACAAGTATATCAAGAAATGAGCCTCATAATACAGAATTCTGAAAGCTAAAGTTGAGGATTAAATTCTCCTTCCAAACCTGTCAAATGCTTTTCCATCCCTGTCTGAAGGAGAAGGATTAGCATTCACCAACATTTTATTAGCTGGAGAAGAGACAGAAATAGTTGCTGGTCTGACCTGGGATGAGAAAACAGATATTTGTTAAGACCAGGGGACCTTATACAGTCAGTCTGCTTTTTCAGGGGTTGAAGGCTGACTATCAGGCATACTGCTGGCAAAATGAAAAACATCCTCCAAGGCTGGCAACAAAGGAGGAATAGGAGTTGGCAGGGGTACATGTAATATTCCTTCAAAGATGCAGAAACGACAACTTGTTCCCATTGAAAAAATGACTTATTCTGCACACAGTCTCAGAAAATGAAAATTCTTCTACAGAATATTCTGAGGAAACACTTTCCTTTGAATAAGAACCTGGGATTTGGGCAAAAAATATAAAAGATGATCTATCCCTCCCTCCCATGTCCATGTCTGACAAGGAATCCTCAGAAATTGAAAAAATCACATATTTCTTCCACAGAATTCATTTATTCTCCTGAGGATTTAAAGCTTGCAACAAACCATTAGCCAAAATAATGAATTATCCCTTATCAACAGAAAAACACTCTGATGAAGATAAATGTTTTACTTTTTTTTTCTAAGGACATATCTAGAAGGGTACCTACTCAAGGATATCTTATCCTGGGGAACAGATATCTGACCCGGCTATGCAGGAATACACTACCAGTTGAAACTCCCATGCCCAAAGAAAGTGGCTCTCTAATGCCCACTAAGGATGCTCTAACAGCCGCAGTGGACATGGCTAACCTCCAGTCCATACTAGCTGGCAGTACTGCACCAGAGGGATAACAGAAAAAGGTGAGTGGTCTGAGGAACAACAAACAGCCACTGCGGAGTCACCAGTGGATGAGGTACTGACCGAGCCTGTTAGGTAAGCAAGAGCACCTTAGATATTTTCTTCTTCTTTGGATCAAAAGGAGCAGGGAGTGAGTAGTGGTAAACTGATCTGTTTCACAAATGAAGGAGTATATAGAAAAACAATGTCCTTGAAATGCCAATTGTCTACAGTTGATACTGACCATTTTGAATAAGGATCACTGACCTTCAAAATGTTATACGGAATTCTGCATTTAGCCCATCCTGTGCCAACCCAATTAACCTTCTTGTTTCCAAATAACAGGGATGAATGTTGGTTCAGCAAAGAGTGATGCTGTTATACTGGGATTCATTCTGACATTAGTGTGAAATCACTGATGGACATATTACAATCTACCGATACTGATGTTGCTATACTGAGTGCTGATGGACTCAAACAATACCATGTAGATATATCTCAAGACAGTAACTACTGCACCAGCGGTTGAAGACTAGTAAAGAAGCCACTCAGATTTTAGGACTGAACACAGTTTATAAGAGAACTCAGTGCAATTGCCTCATGACTCATTAGAGAGTTTAGTGTGATATATGTACAATTATAAACACGTGTGTATAAAAGGGCATTTCTTTTTTTGAAAAGGAGCACACTACATATGTAACCACTCTACCTCTAAATACAAGTAGTTTGTGGTGAGCGTCAGGTGACTGGGCTGTGTTTTCTCTTTGGACTAAAGACTTGAACTAGAAGTATCAATAACGTATGATCATGTATTTTAGTGCCTGCATGTGTTATCCTGAATAGATAACCAGTAAGTCTCATCCATTACAGAATTGGCAGAACATACCTCTAAGGAGCAAGTGACATACCACTGGAAGCACATTGTCTCTCTCTCACACACACACACACACACACACACACACACACACACACACACACACACACACACACACACACACACACACACACACACACACACACACACACACACACACACACACCCAGACTCCACTAAGTTTCATGGGCTCCTGATCCCAACCTTTGCCTATAAAACAGCTTTGACAAACTTTCAGTGAAACTGACACTGCTTAAGCAGACTGCATCCAGTAAAGGATTTGCTATTACACCTATGACAAACTGCCATCCACCACTTGCATTATGATACAAAGATGTGTGCAACCATAGCCCTTTTCAACTTCTGTTTGTGGGCTTGTATCATTATTCCAAAGTTCAGTATAAATACGCATAAAATAAGACTCAAAGCTGTACTGAAAATACAATCAGATGAGCCTGTTGTCTTGGCCTAGCAATGACTGGATCAAGTGACCCTATGACAGCATGCTACTTAAAGTTGAACCAGTTTGACTTATTTCACGGACATTTGCATCTACTTCCCAAAAAAGTCTTGCATTAACTTTGTATAGTTATGTTGTTTAGAATTTGGCTACATCTATGACATCAGTGCCTTTTTTGTCAACCCTCAAACTCCAAGCAACAGCTTTAGAATCTCCCTTTTCCAGGACATGATTATTCTATAACAGCTTCTTTTGTTTTCAGAAATGAATACGCATTACACTGTTTTGTCGCCTGTTCCATTGTAGTCTTTCCTTTCCTGGTATTGCCTTATAATAAAATATGCCTTCTACATTATTTCTTCTCTAATGAAAAAAGAAGCAACACTTTTCATAGTTTAAATTTTCCTACACGGCCACCTTGGTGTGACACACGTAGCTAATGAGCTTGTCAGGTACTGCCAACTGCGATAATTATTTGTGGTAGTTGGATTCACATGTCAAATCAGTCGTAATCTTTTATTCGTATGTGTATATTCTACTCTTGTTGCTTTCTTAAATAAGTATTTTCCATTCCTTACCCCAACATGCATACACAAATACACACATACTAGCCTTTACTGTTTTCTGGCACCTATGATTCAAAATATAATGGTTGCTAAGCCATGTATTTGTACCATGCTATACAGGCATGGACATGGACAGCTAAGTAGGCTTTTCTATCATGGTTTATACCCCTTTAGTATTCTGGCTCAAATATAAATGACTAGTTAAAAATCCAAACATACTGAGTGCCACTGGATAGGAAAGGGATTTTAAAAAATATGCAACGGCATGTTCTAAATGACATCAGCACCACAGACATAAAACTACACTCTAGTTTCCTGTACTTACTGGTACTATCTACATGCAGTCTCAGTTTAACTCAAAATTCACAGATTGAAAAGTAATTCACCACCTCTTCCCAAAACTGCAACACCCTAAAACAGTCTTCTTGAAAATACCCCACGAAGACCATAGGCTGTGACTGTGTATTCACTGTTTATTTTAAGTTTGATCCATTGTGCCATAGTTCTAAATACCATGAATCCCAACCAACTCATGTAGGCTGAGAGAAGGCAGGCCTGTGCCAACTGGACTTGAATGACCCTGGGTGGAGACAGAAGTGATGTAGTAACTGAGGCAAGCTATGGACATATGTACAGGGCATCACTAAGCCAGGTACCCATGTAGAGATAGGCCCAAGGGATAGGAGAAAGAATATCACTGAATTAGGATAAAAAAGATGGACAGATGGAGAAGGAAAGGTATATTTTAATTTTTTTCTTTCTTGTCCATTCCCCATGACCATCAAGCCCTCATCCCCAAATGTCCATTTTGTTCTCCCCTTCAACTCAATATCAGGAGACAAAAAGAGTGAGGACAGAAACAAGGATCATGACCATCATCTGGAGTTAAGAGTTGGAAGGTTTTACATGCCCCTAATTCCCACATGCAGTAGGCATAGCAGGGATTCTAAACTGTCCACAGGTGTGTGTGTGTGTGTGTGTGTGTGTGTGTGTGTGTGTGTGTGTGTGTGTGTGTGTGTGTTTAATATGGAAGAAAGACCTGGCAAACTACTTCTGTTTTCCTCTTTGCTCTGTAAACACTACTGATAGCAGTGGCTGTCCTCAGGGTCACTGAAGGAGTCAGCTGCAACTCATTAAAGACAGAGAGACAGAGAGAGAAATAATTTTGCCACATGTTCAACAGGCATGCCAATAAACAGGACGAGCAATGCTGGTCCAGTGGTCTGGCTATGCTTAGACACGTGTGCACAAACATACACACACACACTACCCATACTATCACACAAAATCAGACAGACAGAAAGACAAGCACACACCAAGGAAAGCTACAGTGCTTGGCAGGCTGAAGTGCCCACCCTTGCTACAGTGCTTGGCAGGCTGAACTGCCCATCCTTGCTACAGTGCTTAGCAGGCTGAACTGCCCATCCTTGCTACAGTGCTTAGCAGGCTGAACTGCCCACCCTTGCTGTAGTGCTTAGCAGGCTGAACTGCCCATCCTTGCTATAGTGTTTGGCAGGCTGAACTGCCCATCCTTGCTACAGTGTTTGGCAGACTGAACTGCCCATCCTTGCTACAGTGTTTGGCAGGCTGAAGTGCCCACTCTTGCTACAGTGCTTAGCAGGCTGAACTGCCCACCCTTGCTACAGTGCTTGGCAGGCTGAACTGCCCATCCTTGCTACAGTGCTTGGCAGGTGAAGTGCCCAGCCTTGCTAAAGTGCTTGGCAGGTAAAGTGCCCATCCTTGCTAAAGTGCTTGGCAGGTGAAGTGCCCATCCTTGCTACTGTGCTTGGCAGGTGAAGTGCCCATCCTTGCTACAGTGCTTGGCAGGTGAACTGCCCATCCTTGCTACAGTGCTTAACAGGCTGAAGTGCCCATCCTTGGTTTATTCACTGCTTGTAGTCACCTCGGCAACACTAAATATTAGCTATGCAGCAGTCCAAATCACTCTTTCCAACAGAATGAACAAACTGCATCCCCCTCCCTAAGTGGCTCCTCCAGTGCCTGGTCTTGCTGACTGAATGTTAGTCACCAAGGCTGCAGTCAGGTGTCCATCCATCCTTCTTGTGAAGGGGCCATTTTGCTCTCCATTTCAGTGGGACTTCAAACAACACAGCTTTTCATAAAAGTAAGAACCAGGACTGAAAGAAAAGAAGGAAGATGAAAGGATCTTCTCTTCAAATATAAGTCTATTAGGTTTAAAAAGGAATTTCTTGTTTCCCATCAGGTTTTCAAGTTTTTATCTTCTCCACCATGGACAGGAGTATTAAGCTGATTAGATGTCCCAGCTATACTTAGGAATTGGTATGGAAAAAGACAGATTCACAAAAATGGGATACAGGGTAGTATATGGTCTGTACTGCAGGAGCTCTACCTGGAGCCAGGTCACAGAATGGAATCCCATTTAGTTCCCCTAGGGTAATCATTCTGTGGAACTAACAGGTTACAAAGCTTCTTGTAAAAAGCCCCATCCTATCTGCCTTTGCTGTAGTGCATCATGAAAAAGACAGCAAGCAACCAAGCTGGACAGAGAATGTCAGCCAGCTAATTAGTATTAATCCATAAAACAAAGACAATAATGCAAAATGATTCTTTAACTTACCATAACTTGACAATCAACACAAGACTGTAACCACTTTGTGGTATATTTATTCTGCTTTTGGATGTTAGATGAAACAATTATACTTTCATCATAAAACAATAATCCCACCAAAACATATCATTTCAAAATTTCTGATACTACTTTCACTGCAAGCTATCAAGTGGCAGACTTTATCAGCCCCAGCTGATTTCCAGGAGTGAATTACAGCTTTCAATGAAGTATATATTCCCAGTATGTGTAAAAGTAGGATTATGGTGACAACTTTTCTCTCTCTTTTTTTTTTTAGCTTTCCGTTATAAATATTTTGAATGGAAAACACATTACAAGGAAAGCAAATGTGACAAACTCAAGTGTCACTGGTACATATCAGTACATAACGATAACCAAGACCAGTTGTGCTGCCACCTGTATCTGACTTTCCCTGTCTGCTGTTAAGAAGGCACTAATTATATTCTAATGTCAGTGTGCTAAAATAATGGGCCCTCTGTTTGACACACATACCACGGCAAGCTGCTAAAACAGTTTTAAGTGCAAGATAACCCCTATAGTTTCTACCAACAGATGTCCTACTATCTGTTTCTTGCATTAGCTAAAGGCAGTCCAGTGTATCGGTAGCCCCCGGTTCGGTTCTGTAGTTTACACCGCCAGGCACTGCCACTTTTATGCAATTCAAGATATCCAAAATCCTTCTTTTCCAGAACATACTCACCTGCTGAAAAAATCTCTTTTAAGTTCTGACTAACAAAAAGTTATTCATTTCAAGCTGGTGGTGTTTATTTTTGGTTTGCACAGACGTTATTGTCACAACCACACACACGCGCTGAGGACATTTTTTGACTTGAATAACTGTACAACGCTTTGGCCCAGGCTCCTTCTTTCATAATCTAATCACAACCAACCGCAGTCTCACCTGTACAATCTCAACAACACCACTGCAGCAGAGTGAAGTGACCCAAAGGGAACAAGTTACTCTCCTTCATTAGCATAACGGGTTATTAACCCAAATCACTTGCAAACGCATATACACTCCCAGCTCAGTTGGCATCAACAGTGATATGTTCACCCACCCAAATGTTTATTTGCTTTAGGTTTTACTTAAACTTTAAAAAAAAAAAAGTCGCAGGTGAAGAAGTAAAGTTAAAATGTTATAACACTTATCTGTTATATAACTTAGGTAGTAACCTGTATAACATGTTAGAAATGAAAGCTAACAGGATTTTGGAATTCGTTAAAAATCAAATGCTAACTAGAAAAGTTGAATAACAAAAAAAAAAAAATCAGGTAAAGCAAGTAGAGTTACTATCCAAATTTTGGAACGCTGTCCAACCCACTAAAATATTAATACAAATAGCGATGGGATATGTTCACATTCCAACTTAATACAACTGTTCTCAAATAATGTATTTATTTCATTTTACAAGAAGCTGCGCACGCTATTTTCCAAACTATTCAACAAGCACACAGCACCTCACAAAGTGAAACCGAAGCCTGGTCCAAGTTAGTATATTAATATATACATTTCCTCCTCAAATCAGATAGTATACTTTAATATTCGAACAACCTAACATACTATTTTACCCAAACGACTTAATTTAAGACTGGTAAAACATTTTAGCTCTCACCTGTTTCCACTGCGCAGTCGTTACAAAAACGCCTTATCAAACTTTAAAGCAGAGCAGCAGTCGCGCCGTAATCCAAGGGAGTCCAAGGGAAAAAGCTTGCTCACTGCTCTCTCTGATTAGGCACGATGCCGTTTGGATGAAGTTACGTCCCAAGCTGCTAGTTTCCATAAAAGTCCACTTCTCAATCCAGCTACCGCATTCCAGACAATCCAGAACCCAGGCTTCTTCAGCTGTTGCCACATACGCACACACATACACACTCTCTGTCTCTGTAACACACACACAGCTGAATATGTGTTGATAATAAGTCGTACATATACATGCACGCATTGTGTTACGGGGTGTAACGTAGATGTATGTATATGTGTAAAGCTATGTGTGTGTAAGTGTGTATATTTACACATACACAACAAGTGTACACATATATATGTATACACACACGGCTAGAGATTGCATAACAGATATCTATATTGTTCTGATGAAAGCAATTTTCATTAAAATGACACACCCAGTATATGTAGTTCACATACACACACACACACACAACCACACACACACACTCACACACATACATATATATAAAAATGCAAATAATGTATAGTATATAATATGCAATATATAGTATATATAGTACATTATATAGTCTATATTATTTAAGCAATAACCCATGGCTGGGTGTGGGTAATGCTGGATTTACCCACGGTTGGTGTGATATGGTCACGAGGGCGAAACCCAAGTGGCCAAACAAAGACAACCGTGGGTAAATCCAGCATTACCCACACCCAGAAATGGGTTATTGCTATTATACAATGACATTATTAAGAAAAAAAAGACTTACTTTTCTTAAATAATGGCATTATGTAATGCTTCCTTGCTGCCCTTCCGCAGCTGTCCAGTATTCTGCGGCAGTTCTGATGTACTGCGCATGCGTATGGTTAAGTAGTACATCAGAACTGTGTGTGTGGAAGCAACGGAGAAAGGAAGATCTCCGTTGCTTTTAAAAACTTGTCTCGCTATGTTAAAAGAGTTTAACATAGCGAGAGAGCTTTAAAAAAAAAGCAACAGAGATTTTCCTTTCTCTGTTGCTTTTTTTAAAGCTGTTTCGCTATAGCAAGACAGCTTTAAAAAAAGCAACAGAGAAAGGAAGATCTCCGTTGCTTTTTTTTAAGATATCTCGCTATGTTAAACTCATTTAACATAGCGAGATAACAGCAACGGAGCTCTTCCGTTCTCCATTGCTGTCCAAAAAAAAAAAAAGACATACTAATGGAAAAAGTCTGGGTGACCGGACCTTTTTCCATTAGTATAAGTCTTTGATTTACAACGTGCATGCTGACCAATCAACATGCACGTTTTGGAATATTAATGGGGGGTCGTTGTATAATTGCATATAGCACACACACACACACACACATGCACATATTTTATACACACATTCATATGCGAGTACATGTGTATACAAGCAGATCTGCATACACACATGCAAATGTAAATATATACGCACACACACACACACACACACATATATATATATATATGTGTGTGTGTGTGTGTGTGTGTGTGTGTGTGTGTGTGTGTGCGTGTGTGCGTGTGTGCATGTGTGTCTGTGTGTGTGTGTGTGTGTGTGTGTGTGTGTGTGTGTGTGTATATATATATATATATATATATATATGTGTGTGTGTGTGTGTATGTATATAACTGTTTTAGTGTTGTAAATAACAGTGGTTTTACACAAAAGCACTGCTCAAAAGCAATTTTTTTTGTCAGTCCGTATTTTAGTGATGTGCTATGTTTACAAATACATATACGTAAAACAACAGTTTAAGAAAATGTAAATACTCGATTTTATAATAGTGCATTCTAACCTGTTTTTTCTAGAATACATGCTTCAATAGCTGTTCATGGACAATTGGATATAATCACAATTGTCTAGCAGTAGTAGTTGGTGGGTTATTAGTTACCCTTGTTGCTGAATGTTTTCACTGTGGTACTGGAATGTACTGTGAAAACATTTGCTTCATGGTGAGGAATTCAAGCATGACAGACACAGTTTCCTGTTGTAAAACTTAGCTGTATTCCTAACTTTGAATACTATAAATATGTAAAGGAATAGCTGACTAAGCTGGTCAAATGTGAATGTGATCTATCTGGCTCATGATTTTTTTTCCTTATTTTTTATTTTATATGATTGGAGATGTCATTAAAACAATAAACAAACTTGAAATGATAATTCAGTTTCCCTTTTACTGACAGATGCATTTTTTGCTGAAAAACAAGACACTGTATGTTAAAATTGTGATCTGCACAAGTCTACAAGAGGGTAGTGAGACCAGCTATGTTATATGGGTTGGAGACGGTGGCATTGACAAAGAGGCAGGAGTCGGAGCTGGACATGGCAGAGTTAAAGATGTTAAGATTTGTACTGGGTGTGACAAGGGTAGACAGGATTAGGAATAAGTATATTAGAGGGTCAGCCCAGGTTGGACGGTTTGGAGACAAAGCCAGAGAGGTGAGACTGCGTTAGTTTGGACATCTGCTGAGGAAGGATGCTGGGTATATTGGGGAAAAGATGCTAAGGATGAAGCTTCCAGGTAAGAGGAAAAGAGGAAGGCCTAAGATAAGGTTTATGGATGTGGTGAGAGAGGACATGCAGGTGGTTGGTGTGACAGAGCAAGATGCAGAGGACAGGAAGTAATGGAAACAGATAATCCGCTGTGGCGACCCCTAATGGAAACAGCTGAAAGAAAAAGAAGATGCTAAAATTGTGATCTGCCTGATATGGTCTTTTTGTTCTGTTTCATTCTGTTGACCAGCCACTTAGAAAAAGGATCAACATGTGGGGTTTTGTTACCTTAACATAATTACTTAATTTTAAAATTATTATTCTTTGGTGAATTGTAACCTTATGCTGATACATAGATGAGATACTGTGTCTGGACCACAGTACGAAGAACATACATTTTAGGCAACAATGATTTTTTATTTAATTTGTTATTCATAGGTTCACAGGTAGGTACTAGGCTATCGGCCCTAGGGCCTATACAAGCCCAGCCAAAAAGGTACCCTGGCTTTTGCCACCCAAGAAAATTATTTTCCTATGCCACTGTCGAGCAGAGCCACAGAAGTGATCCAGGGGTCGGGGTGAATTTCCTATTTCCCATCCAATCATCAAGATTTTTCTTGAAGAGCGCTAATGAGGAGCTTTGTTTGATATAGATAGGTAGTTTATTCCAGAGTATGGGAAGTCTCTGGGACAGGAATCTATCCCTCCGGCATGTTCTGTTTATTGTGGTGACAAGGTTTAGGTCCCTAGAGCGTGTGTAGAGATAAAGCCAATAGGCAAAAACTCCACTTTTCTGGAGGTAGCCTGGGAACATGACTTGGCTAAGTGTCATGTTCAAAGTCATGCAATCACAGGTTACAGGAGTAACGCGGTTGTCAGGGAGCTGTGAGACACCTGTAAAGCATGGGAAAAGGAGGTTTTTAGTCTCCCCTGAGGAGCACTTGACTGCATTCTTGGTGAATGAGTCTACAATCAGGTAACTCACTTCCCTCCCTTCCCTTTAGCTAGAAGTATATCAGGGGAGCAAGTACCTAACTATGCAAGTTGGGGCCTGCAAATATTTTATCCCTTATCCCCTCCTGTCCTTTGAAAGCTCAGGAGAGTTGGATTTACAAGGATTTAACTAAAAGGGAAGAGGGGAGGCAGTCAGTCAGCACCAAGAAGACAATGGTTGGGCCCCCAGTCAGCAACATTTGGGCCGGAACAGGCAGTGGGTATGCTAACCAGCAACTGAGCAGCCACTGGTTAAATGATTAAGTGTTTTCTCAAATTATATGGTTTTGATTGATGCTGACAAGTCATGTTGTTTTGTTAATTAAAGGTTGTTATCTTGTTAATGTATCATAATAAACACTGACAAGTCATGTTTTGTTCATTATAGGTTGTCCAAAGCTAATGAATTATTTTGTTAATGTATCATAATAAATGGACACATCTGCAGCATGGCTTGGTGTTTATTTTGTTTGGAGGGGTATCGTGGCTCTTACTGACAACAGGTGGCAAATGGAGACTGAAAGAACTAGCCTAAGCACTAGAGGATGAGGCTTATTATATAGCTCATAGACTTAAGTGTCTGTGTTAAACTGACAAACCAGATTATAATAGAATATCATTAGTTCAACATTCTTTATAATTAGTCTTAGCTACTCAGTTGTTACTTACAGTTATGTATGTTTTGTGGAATGTTTTGTATTTCACCCAGCTTTGCTTGAAATTGGTCATTATTGATCAGTGCACTACCCTGGTAAGCATAAATAAATAAAATATTGCAGATCCACATTGTAAATTTCCAGTCTGAAGTTCCTCTTGAGGAGAATTTGAGTATTGTGTAAAAATTTCTTGATGCCATTGTTAAGTACTAGTTTCCATAGTACAACTTTGTACAGTCCATACAGTTTTATCTTATACCTATGTTTTGTGTTTGCCTTTTTGGTGGTTCCCATGGTGCAGCATGAGGGGCAAAGATGCAAATATTCTTTTTTTTTTTTTACTTTCTGGTCAAGACTATACTTTCTGAGTTCTAATCCAGGTCTAGGTCAATACCTTGCACTTGGAGATTGAGAGCTGACACAGAATGAGAGCTGTGACTTTTACTAAAGCACAAGTGCTCAGATCAGACAAATTTAAACAATGTATTTGGAAACTTTTGCCAGAATTTGCAAAATAAATGAGAAAGATAGTTATATTTTTGTGGGAAAACAAGTTATCTTGTCTCCACCTAATGGTAACTTCAGAGGTGATTATATTCTATAGCAGGGTATAAGGGTGTCAGGGAGAAGGGGTGATGGTGTGTGAGATTACGGTTTAGTTCTTTGTTGACAGGTTTGCTGCTACTGGAGCTACACTTCCTCATCCAGAATTCAAGGACTGCATATTTTCTGAGGCACTGAGTAGCTTTGACTTGCATCTGGACAGTAGTTTACAATATGACTCATAGAGTTACAGTTCAACAAGGACTCAGTACACTGAAATCAACTCTACTGAAACTCTACCAGATGAAAAAAATTAAACTTGTTGTAGGAGGTGAGCCCCCTCTGCACCCTTAAGCCGTGGCAGCCCCACATCTTATAAACTTACAGATGAGAAAGGGGCAAATTCACAATGCCCATTAACTCATCATAACTGTTATTGGCTATGTTTTCATGTATGTACCTTGTTTCTTACTGATTAGATCCATATCTAACCATACTGGTTTATCCCAACCTTAATGTTCTGTGTCTAGTTCTTTATCAGATTTTGTAGCCCTCCCTGAGGAGGATATTTTTATATCTTTAATAAGGTAGGGAGGCCTTAGTTACTGCTCCCTAAAGAAATCTTATTTTGAACCCAATATTTTTGATAGTTTCTGTCCTATCTCTAACTTCACTTTTCTAAATAAGGCTAGTAAAACTCAGTTAAGAGAAAAAAACTCACCTATGTGCAACCTGAAATTGTATTTGTCTTTCAGTGGAGTTATGGACCCACATCATTCCAATTTTTGCATTTTTCATAGTATTGAAACTGCTATAATCCAGGCAGCAAATGATTTCTTTGTGTCTAGAGTTCAGTGTTTCTGCTCTCCACTGGTCTTGCTTAATGTTATGGAAGCATTTGACACTCTGGATCATGGTATTCTTAATAAATGATTACATTCCTTCTATGTTATTTCATCAATCATGCTGCACAGGTTTGCCTTCTACCTTTCTGGCTGCGCACAGAGGGTGAATTTGGGTGAATCTTCTTACCCTCTGCAGGGTGGAACACTACACAGTTCAGGCTTGGGTCTGCTACTCTTTATGCAGTCCCTTGGAAATCTTATTTAAGGAAGAGGTTTATGATACCACTATTATGTTAATGGTACCCAACATATTGCCTACTCAGAGGTGATCTCTGCCTAACATACAAAGCTATGTCAAATCCAGAGCCGTTGGACATTCTCCACTTAAAGAAATCCCACTCCCTCCAAGCTACACACTCTAGGGACCTAAACTGTATCACCACAATAAACAGAACAAGCTGGAGGGATAGATTCCTGTCCCAGAGATTTCCCATACTTTGGAACAAACTACCTGTCTATATCAAACAAAGCTCCTCATTAGTACTCTTCGAGAAAAATCTTGATGATTGGATGGGAAATAGGAAATTCACTCCGGGGATCAGCTCTGTGGCTCTGCTCGACAGGGGCACAGAAAATAATTTTCTTGGGTGGTGAAAGCCAGGGTATCTTTTTGGCTAGGCTTATATAGACCCTAGGGACAATAGCCTAGTACCTACCTATGAACCTATGAACTTTACCTTTCTTTTAGCCAGAAGGAATTGTGGTTTCTGACCTTCATTTGGACACTCTTTGCAAGTCTTATTTTTGGTTTCTTTTAGCCAAGAAAGTCTGTCAATTGTGTATTCTTCAGCAGATGATTTTGAGTCATTCATTTTTGTTTCTCTAATAATATGCTGTAGTTGAACACATCCAGAACTGAAGCTTTAGTTGTTCATTCCAAACTGAGACATTTCTTTGCCTTGCCACTTCCATTTTTTTATTATTTATGATAACAGTAGGTTAAAGTCGGTATCCAAAGTGCACAGTCTTGCCATTTGCCTTGATAACCATCTGACATTCCAGGACCAAATGTTTGCTGTAGTTAAAATATCTTGTTTTATCGGAGAACATTGCTAGGATTAGCTTTAGTTTATTTTGAATTATTGCAGTATCCCTTACCTTAGAATTCCCAGTACTGGCTCCCAGCCCATTTTTACAATTGAATGCTTTATTCACAGGTAAACTTGTAATAGCACACATAAAGTATCTAATACAGTCAAACAAAAAACAAATAATTTACGGTTACATTTGAAAGATACTTTTTGGCATGTCAAATAGTCATTTAAAAATTCTATCTGCAAGTATTTATAATACATTAAGATGACAGAAAGAAGGAACAGTCCTCAAATTCATACCAATTTCCATAAAATATTATCTATTAACTAACAAAGTTGAAAAGATTACAAAAAGACCATTATGTATGTATTTATTTATTTGAATTTGTTTACTGGGGCAGAACACTGATTAATTTCTGACAATTTCAGTCTCAATCCGGGGTCGAACTGACCAAACACACAAAATAGACAAGAGTACAAAACATACAAGTGCCAGTAAAACAATATAATGGTAGAGTAGTGCTTAGGCTAAATCCAATGTATTAATTTCCAATATGTACGAAAGCTCCAAAAACATTTGAGAAATTAGAGGAGAATAAATTAGAGGTGTAAAAGGAGAAAAGGATCGTAGTGGGTGAGTTAGAGTGGAGAAGACTTAAAGTAGACTTAAGTAATGTCACCTACAGGGTAACAAGTGCATTCTGCTTGTTTAAATGTGACATTAGTAGAGAATGGTACTTACAATAAGAGGATGAGTCTTTAATTTTGGGTGGAAGGGACTGCCACAGTTTTGGACCTGAGAATTGAGAATTCTTGGTCAGAGATGTGTAGCTTAGATTGTAGGATTTGAGTTTTAGGCCTGAGTGGTTCAAGTTTCTGAGGAAATATGCAGGGGTGTGTCTTATTAGTTCTGAGGGCAAAGGAGGGAGAGTATGTTCATGTATGAGTTTCAACATTTGAGATGTTAAATGATAAAGTCAAATTCAAAATCCAAGCAATCCACTTTGCTACTATCTATATACATCTGAGCCTGAAAATGTGTATAGCCAATTCTAGGTCTCATATTTCAGATATTAATATTATATCATCACCTGTGAAACAGACTGCTTGTTTCCATTTTGTAGTAATACATTTTTTAGTAGCTGACATTATAAAATCCAGCATGGCTCTTTTACTTCTGGTGAATGTTTATATTATTTATAAATAATCAAAACTAAAGATGCAGTAACAATAATGTCACCTGGCAAAATCCATTTGTAAATTTATTGCAAGTCTTTTTAGTGAACTTAACATGGGATATTCTCAAACTATAAGATAGAAATCAGGTAGCATGCTATCATTACACTTCCAGCAACCTGGGTTTACTGTAGAAAACATGGTAAATCTGGTTGGAGTGCAAAAATACTTAAACATTGCCAAAAAGGACCTTTAGGATGTGGTAACATACGAAGGGACTAACATTACTTACTCACATTTCTGTAGATTTAGCTAGATCTTTCACACCAGTCTAAACATGTTCTTCTTGCTTGTTTTCATTCCACAAAGTATCTCATACAAGATGCTAATAATTTTACCCATTTTTATTCTTCCCTCTGTGTCAAACCAGCATTCCACTCATAACAGACAGTCCTCTCTCCTAACAGCGCATAATATGAATTTTCTTAAAGATGAAATGTCAACATTACATCAAAGATTTCTCTAAAAATCATATTTCTCTCCATAATTCTGCAAACTGGTCCAACATTAAAGGACTTGTACCCTTCATAAATCATTCCCAATACAACACATTTGGAAATCTACTCAACCATTATGACTTTCCCAATCTCTATTCCCCATCCCCTTGAAAAATTAATAAGAAATAAATCTTGAAGCCAACCACACATGGTAGACTTCTTTATCACCACTTTAACCACTGTCATTAAATCCATGGCTATTGTTTTAACCCTTTGTCTTCTATCAGGCATATTCCTGTAAAAAAAAAAAAAAATATATATATATATATATATATATATACATATATATATATATCTTATTCATCTGCTCTTACTGTAACTGTCTTAGTTGCTCTTCTGTGTGCTATCTGTTCAGTCACTCTTACTCTGCACTTATTACTGCTTGTTAGTAGCCTTCCAATTTACTGCCTTCTGCACTTGTTTTTTAGCCATTTGTTAATTTAATTGCATGTATTTGAACTGTATTTGCCGTAGTGTTGCTACATGCTTGGGTGTGCTGCCCTGCACTACAATTTTAATTGTATTTACTGCTGTTTTAGCTGCTTTTCTGTCACAAAAAAAAAAAAATCTAAGCTTGTTTTCTGCCTTTCCTGTAACTAGTCAAGTCCAGATACAGACTTGCTGTATCCAGGACTGTTGGTAAGCTTCTGAGCCCCCCAAGCCTTTCTGTGTTGGAGGGAAGCCTTCTAGCTTATCGGTGGGAATGGTAAGCACTAGGTAGCCTATCTACCATGGGAAGAGTGGGTTTTGGCCCTGAAATTGTAGTTCATTGGCCATTTGGACAGTTTTTCCATCTCTTTCTACTTTCTGGTTAAAAGCCCATTTTGCATTTTGTCCCCACCTTTCCTATAACTAGTGTAATCCAGGTACAGATTTGCTGTATCCAGGACTGTTGGTAAGCTTCTGAGCCCCCCAAGTCCTTCTGTGTTGGAGAGAAGCCTTCTACCTTGTCAGTGGGAGTGGTAAGCACTAGTTAACCTATCTACCACAGGAGGAGTTGTTTCTGGCCCAGAAATGATAGTTTATTGGCCGTTTGGGATGCTTTTCCATCTCTTTCAACCTTCTGATTTAAAAGCCTGTGTTTGCACTTGTTTCCTGCCTTTCCTGTTACTAGTCTAGTCCGGGTACAGATTTGCTGTATCCCGGACTCTTTGTAAGCTTCTGAGACCCCAAGCTTATCAGTGAGAGTGGTAAGCATCAGGTAGCCTATCTACCACAAGAGGAGTGGTCCCTGGCCCAGAAATTGTAGCTATTGGCTGTTTGAGCAGTTTTTTTCCATCTCTTTCAACTTTCTGGTTTGAAAGCCGCACTTGTGCCTGTTTCCCACCTTTCCTGTAACTAGTCTAGTCCAGGTACAGATTTGCTGTGTTCCAGGACTCTTTGTAAGCTTTGGAGCCCCCCCAAGCCTTTCTGTGTTGGAGGAAAGCCTTCTAGCTTATCAGTGGGATTGGTAAGCATTAGGCACCCTATCTACAACAAGAGGAGTGGTTCCTCGCCCAGAAATTGTAGCTATTGGCCGTTTGGGCAGTTTTTTTCCATCTATTTCAACGTTCTGGTTTAAAAGCTGCACTTGCGCTTGTTTCCCACCTTTCCTGTAACTAGCCTAGTCCAGATACAGAGGTGCTGTATCCAGGACTGTTGGTAAGCTTCTGAGCCCCGCAAGCCTTTCTGTGTTGGAGGAAAGCCTTCTAGCTTATTAGTGGGAGTGGTAAGCACTAGGTAGCCTGTCTACCATGAGAGGAGAGGTTCTTGGCCCAGAAATTGTAGTTTATTGACCATTTGGACAGTTTGTCCGTCCCTTTCAACTTTCTGGTTTAAAAGACCACATCTACGCTTGTTTCCCATCCTTCCTGTAACTAACCTACTGGGTAGCACTAGAAAGCTTTAAACTGATACAAGCCTTCTAGCTTAGGAGAGAGACTTTGGAGTGATTAAGTATCAGTTTTCTGTACTTTCTTGCTGTACTTAACTGTTTTCTGCCTAAACGCAGATTTTCCAGCATTTATTGTGATATAAAAGCTTGTTTTTTCACATATTGTACTTATTTGACCACCTGCACTTTTAAAAAGTTGTTTTTTGTTTAAATAATTTGTTTAACTGTTGCAGGTTACACACTAAAGTGTGATAGCCTTTTCTGATTATTTGTAGTCGTTTAAAGCTGTTTTAAGTGTATTCTTTTACTGTTTTTGCCTTATCTTTTCAAAAAAACAAAACAAAAAAATTCCCTGTTTCCTGCCTTTCTAAGCTAGTATAGTCCAGTTTTTAGGCTAGTGCTGAATTCAGGGCTGTGATACTAGTTTCTGAGCTGCCAATACCTTACTTGGATAGAAGGAAGTTTCTCTGTTTACCTGTGAGAGAAGGGAGCTTTGAGCAACCTATCTGTCCCTGGAGGAGTGGTTCCAGCCCAGAAGTTAGTAGTTTATTGGCCATTTTGGCCTAATTTCTATCTCTTTCATTTCCCTACTGTAAAAACCGCGTTTGCACAGATTTGTGCACCGGGCAGTGCTGGTTAGCTATGGTTAAATTATTCCTGGCTCCACTAAGTCTCCTCTTCAGTTTTTCCCTTGAAACTAGTCTAACTCTCAACCTATGCACTCAAAAAGCATCTTACAGCCCAGCACTTGCTCAGACCTAATAGCAAGCACTAATATACCCTGACACTGATTGCCAAGCAGGGCAAGGCTCTTTATTCACCCCTCACCAACCAAGCGACTAAGCAGCTCACCCTACTATTCAGGCATGACCAAAGGGCAACTTCAGGTGAACTCTCCAGTCCAGCTCGTGAATCTGGGTATCCTGAGGCAATGCTACAACTTCCTCATGTACACAGACAACCCTCTCCTCCTACCACAAAACACTAACATATGCGAGAGATGCAATTATACAGCCAAACTGGAAGCTAAGCTGTCTCCACTCAAGACTGGAACAGACAGTCAAGAGGAGAAGGTTAGCACTTGCACCACAACTCCAGCCGCACACAGACCTACTAAAACAGCACTGGCAAAAAATACACATAAATACACAAAATCATACTTGGAGGCACTAAATAAAAACCTGCAAAAGTATCAGAGACATCCAAAGCAGACACCCAAACAACCTGCACTTCCTGTCACAAACCAGACAACACATAAAACACAAAATCAGTGTGCCACACAATCACAGCCCTTAAGGCGTAATAACATACCTAACACACTAGTAATAGGGACTCTATAGTCAGCACACTGACATCCCACTCACTAGGCTGGACAAGCAGAAGGTTACTGTTAGCTACCTGACAGGAGCCAGAATCCGCCACATAACACAAGCACTCAGGTCACTCCATAACAAGTACAAATATGACTCTGTCATTGTTCATGTTGTTGTGAATGACCTGAGACGTACCTCCCTGGATTACATGAAAAGAGACATGGAAGAGGTCTCTGATCATGTAGCCCAGGCTGGTATGACCCTGACCCTGAGTAGCATCCTGCCCTCACTAAGAATGATACCTCAGTATAAAGAAAAAATTATCAATTTCAACAATTGGCTAAGCTTCTGGTGTCATTCAAAGGGGATCCAGTGTCTGTCAGCCTGGGACGACATGCTCAACAAGCCACGTTGCTTCACAAGAAATGGCTTGTACCTGTCACCCCTAGGCTTTCAAATACTGGTCAGGGCTCTTGCTGCACCCATAGTGCCTTTTTTAGGCAAGGCTCAAAAGTCAAACCCACCTCCGTAAACAGCACAATTAACAAAAAACTGAGGATTATGCTACTCAATGCCAGGAGTTTAAATCTCAAAATGCACCCACTCGAAGCACTCCTCAGTATGGAGAACATTGACATCTGTGCAGTAACTGAAACCTGGTTCAAGGCTTCAGAGAGCACACCAGCACTACCGGGCTACAACTCATACCACACGTTTCGGCCACAGAACACGGACTGAAACACAAAAGGAGGGGGTGTACCCATATTCATCAAGGATACCTACACCTCCAGGTTAGTGGTGCAGCATGATACCTCTGAGATCATCCATGTGCAACTAACATCAGGCAAATCTGCAATGCAAATTGTGGCCTGCTACAGATCACCCTCCATGGCTCAGGACCACCACTCCACCTTTCTGGAGACAGTGGAAAACATGAAGGTCCTACCAAACACCCTGATATTGGGCGATTTCAATTACTCTACCATTCACTGTGAAAACTACTCGAGTACAAATTCCCAGGCCCAGCACTTCCTGGAATTCATCAACTCAAATGCCCTGGATCAGCTGGTAAACTCCCCTACCAGAGATGAAAACATATTGGACCTGGTCACCACCAACATGGGTGACAGGTGTTCCACACCGGAGGTCAACCCATCACTGGTTAGAGCAGACCATAAACTAATCACTCTGGATGTCCACACCCCACCACCACCTCCAACTAAGGAAACCACAGTAAAAAACCTTTCTAAAGCAAACTTCACCTTACTTAAGACAGAGGTGGTAAGTTTCACAGCCACCACGCTAAAGGATAACATTACCGAAGATGCAGAAACCTTTACAAATGCACTCTATGAGCACCTACAAGGATGCATGGATCGTGCCATCCCTAGCAAAACCAAGACTCACTCCTCTAAGAGAAGGAAACCAGTTTGGTGGACCCCTGCAATAAACAGGCTATACAATAGAAGGAGGAAACTAGTTCAGAAAAAATCAAATCCCAAGAAGGAAAGACATCCCTGATCAGTATCAGTAAGAAACTGAGGTCCCTCATGAAATCATCCAAGGCTAACTTCGAAAGAAAAATAGCCAAGGATTCAAAAGATAACCACAAAGCCTTCTTTAGCTATGTTAAGAATCTAAGTGGCAACTTGCAGATATGCACTGAACTAATGCAAAATAGCACAAAATATACGGAACCTACTGATATTGCCAACATCCTGGCAGATAGATTCAGTGCAAACTTCACCCCCCTCTCACCTCCAAAAGGGCCCACAACAATACCGGAAAAGTGTAGTGTCCCAAAAATCACATATGCACAGGTGAAAACAGCCCTTTCAAAAGTCAAAAACACAGCATCAATGGGACCAGATGGTATCCCAGGCTGTGTCTTGCACGAACTGCAGAATGAAGTAACCCCCCACCTAAACACGCTGTTCAGTCTCAGCCTCTCCACAGGCTACATGCCCATAGAATGGTGCACAGCAACGGTTATTCCTATCCACAAAGGAGGGGCCACAACTGACCCTGGTAACTATTGCCCCGTAAGCCTGACTAGCCTGGTCTGCAAGGCTATGGAAAGCATCATCATGGAACTCATTAACAAAGACACTGGGAACCTCCAAACACTTGACCTGACCCAGTTTGGCTTTGTTAAGGGCAGATCATGCCTACTAAACCTGGTTGACTTCTTCGAGACAGTCACCAAGGCCATAGACGAGGGAAAGGTGGTTCACACAGCCTACCTTGACCTCGCCAAGGCTTTCGACACCGTTCCCCACTCGGGTATTACAGAAAAACTCACCAGCCTGAACATAAACCCCTACGTCATGAGATGGGTTTCCAACTGGCTTACAGACAGAACTCACACGGCAAGAATAGCGGACTCCAGGTCCGACTCTAAACCAGTCACAAGTGGTGTCCCACAAGGCTCGGTCCTGGGACCCCTACTGTTCAGCATATACTTCTCAGAAGTACAGGCAAACACAGGAGGACTATGGCTAACCAAGTTCGCCAATGACTGCAAACTGGGAGCCATAATTGACTCTCTGGCTGACATGGACATCCTCCAAAAGGGCCTTACTGAGACGGACACCTGGTGTCAAAGTAATGGCCTCAAGCTAAATGCCAAAAAATGCATAGTCATCCCATTTGGGAAAAACAAAACACCCATGAATTACCACATAGGTGGCAGCCCCCTTAATACAGAAGAGGTAATAAGAGATCTGGGGACCCAGGTAGATAGTAATCTCTCCTTTGACAATCATATTGCCAAAGTAGTTAGGAAATCCTTCTATGTGGCCCATCTAATTACTACAGGGTTCACATCTAGAAATAAAGAGGTTATAGTGCCCCTCTACCCATCACTCATTAGACCCATCATAGAGTACAATGCCCCATTTGGGATGTACCTCACAAGACACTTCCAACAGCTGGAAAGACCACAAAAGTACCTCACCAACAGGATTATTGGTCTCAAACATATGTCCTATGCAGCCTGACTGAAAAAACTCCGGCTGCACTCAGTGGCATTTCGCTTACTCAGAGGTGATCTCTGCCTGACTTACAAAGCCAGGTCCAACTTAGAATTGATGGACATGCTCCACCTAAAGAAATCCAAGTCACTGCGAGCCACACTCTCTAGTGAGCTAAACCTCACCACAACAATAAATAGAACATGCTGGAGGGATAGATTCCTGTCACAGAGACTCCCCGTGCTTTGGAACAAAATTCCATATTACATCAGGAAGAACCCCTCACTAACACTCTTCAAGAGAAACCTTGACGAGTGGATGGGTAACAGAAAATACACCCCTGGAATTGCTTCATTGGTTCCACTTGGCAGAGGATCAGTTAATTAATCAATGGGGTGGCGAAAGCCGACACACTCTGGCTAGGCTTATAAATGCCCTCAGGCAGATAGCCTAGTACCTACCTATGAACCTATAAAACTCTTCCTCCCCATACTTTAAATTAAAACTAATTTAACCTAGGTTTTTAATGCTTGAGTATGAAATCCTGTAAAAGTTTTAACCTTGATGTCATAATATGCAGCTCAAAATCTGGGAAATGCAGTCCCCTCCCCATACCTATTAGAAGAGTAAATATATTCCAGGCCATGCTGGGTTTTTGACTTGCCCAAATAAATAGAAATGTTGCCTTCCTCAATTTAACAACAAATTCTGCTGGCAGAGGAAGAGCAAAACCTTATGGGGTATATATTATCAAAGGAAGCATACAGCATTGTAATGTCTGAATTGTCTGTGCCATATCCAAGCAAGTTTTCTTTCATTTTGATAAACATCCATAACTTTTCCAAAAATATTCCACAAAGTTAACATCATGGATCCATCCAGTGTATCAACTAACTTGAAAATCAATAAGTTATGCAATGAAGTTCTGTCAAAAAGGGATATTCCACAACTATTGTCTCAGAGGGGAATATCATTTTTTGTATGGTTTTAGATCTCTGTGTGATAATGTTATAACTTGACAGTCTTACAAGGTCATCTAATTCATGAATGATAACAGTCTTATCCTGCTCTGGATTAGATGAGTATAACAAAATATCATCTATATACATTGAAGCCTTATATGTTAATCCCAATAATTTGAATACATTAGCCAGGATTTCCCTTAACTTGCTTGTCAAAAGTCCAAAATAAGCAGGAAACAAAAGTGAAGCGAGTAGCATCCTAACCTGAATATTAGTAACATATAACTCCCCAACTTTTCTTTGGCCATAACTCCTTGATATACTGATTGAAATAACTTAATAAACCCTTGAGGAAATTTCATATACAATAATAGTTGAAGGTAGTGCCATCTCACATTGTCAAATATTTTTGGGATCTAGACTTGCTGTTAATTAACTATTTTTCATTACAGTAGTGTATTCTATTAATAATCAAATTTTTATCAAATTATCATAAGTTGTTGTGGTAGGTATGAATCTGATGTAGTGTAATTCAATCAGCAGGGTAATTATTCTGACCAATAATTTAGCTGAGAGAAGAAGTAAAATTTATAACCACAGATGAGAACAGACAATGGATGGCATCAGCCTGCATGAAGACGGTTTTTACAAGTTTTCAAAATGATAGCAATCATTGCCTGCCACCAGGATTGGGGGAAAGTCAGCTGAATTAAGAATGTAGTTAGCCAATACTATGAAATCATTCAAAAACATTTATTTAGATGTACTGCTACAGGCCAGCCATCAAGACCAGGTGATTTCTTTGCCCATTCATCCAACAGCTGTTCATTAAAGAATCTTCCTGGAATTAAATGAGCTTACTTACATTTTTAACACCTTTACTGAATTATCACTTATGGCATAGACAAACGTACATTTATATAAAAGAAAACAAACTATATTAACACGTTCACAGTTACAAACATTATACATCACATATTTTTTTCTGAACAATTATCATCAATCCAATACAGTTTCATAAGTTCATAGTTAAGTACTAGTTTAGCTGCCGTTGTGGTCTATTTTAAGCCTTTATCTAATATTGGTATGGCTTATTGGGAACACACTTATCTGTTCAAGTCAGGATATGAGGATGGATGGGTTTTGTATGGTCGGTTTTCGGATGATATAGTCATCTTTTGGAAAGATACTGAAAGCAGACCATTAGAATTTTTTGATTATATTAATAACCCAACCAACTTCCTCAATATAATAATATATAATATAATAATATATATAATTTGTGTTATGTTATTTAGATGTAGAAATTAGGAAAGATTTGGTGAACAGGAGATTCATCTCTAATATTTATCGAAAACCAGCATACTCCAATTTATTTTTCCACTTTGATAGTTGTCACCCATTACATCACAAAAATCCATGGTTAAAGGACAGTTGGCAAGGTTAGCATGAATGTTATCCCCCTTGGACACCTTTTAAATGGAAGGGGATAAGTTGAGATCTATGTTAATTAACAGGGGATACCCTGGCAGGTTCTTACATAAAATATTTATGAAAGAATATGGCAAAAGAAATAGTGGATTATATATACCATTACTGGGACTGAAAACTAGTGATGGAGTGAGGACAGGTGGTGTTGACCAATGGAACACCTTAGGCAGTATACCCAGGGCTTTGTGCTTACTTATAACAGTGATGCTCAGGTGATAAGGGAAATTATCACAAGAAATTGGAAGATCTTTGAAGTTAGTGGAATTTACCAACAAAAGGTGTGATGTGCTCCCCCGTATCATATATTAAAAGGATTACTGTTTGAAAAACTTCATTGAAAGGATTGGAAAAAAAAACCCTGTGAATGGGCAGAATAAGCTGGTAACATATAGGTGTGGGAGATGAAAATACTGTCTCCATATAAAACAGGGTAAATTTATTCAGATTTATGGTTTTGGAGAGGTGAAGGATCCTAAGTATTGTAATTGTTTTACACAAAGAATTGTATATGCAGCATAATGTAAGAGCTGTCCCTGTTTTTATATAGGTAAGTCAGAGAGAGGTCTTAAGGATAGAATTAATGAACAGCTTCATGATATTAGAGATAAGGATCAAAGTAATGCACTATAGAGGCTCATACAAAAATATGAAGGACATTCATTTTTTTGTTACTGATGTTATAGAATTACGTAAAAATCACCAGTGTCCCAAAAGAGTCAGCAGCCACGAATGGAAATCCACTTAACGCACTTTTATTTAATAACAAGCATGAGCGTTTTCGCCATTGTCCTACAGAGGCTTCTTCAGAGGAAACAATAAAAAAGCGCCAATTTTTTGAAAAAGCTTTAAATCCTCTTGAAGTTACATCACGTCACTTCCATGAACCAGTTAAAGGTACATATGCACCTAACATAAGGTGCAATGTAAATAACAGGAAATATTTTTTATTTATTTATTTTTTTTTATACATAAAAATGCAAAAATTTAAGAAAGTAGTACATTTTATCTATCACATATCTATTGTAAAACACATATAAAACATTATACATCAGGGGTAGAGTACTGATACATTCAACGTGCACAGATGTCAAGTCATTCATTATAGTAGTGCGCCGTCCAATTCCTTAAAAGTACATCCTCATTAATATTAAGCTTTTGGATGACCTTCAAAAATATTAAGCTTAGGGAGGCCATCAAGGAATACCCATCCCTAGCTAACCAAGAAGTTTCCTGAAAATTAAAACAGATGAAAAACTCTAAATAACAATAAAATGACAGAACAAGGGTGACCAGCTGTATATCATGTCACTGAAAATTAAAAAAATATAAAATGTGCTAATACCAAATAGAGCACTAGCGGTGCCATCTATCACCTTGCTGGATAAAACAAGTACTTAAATAAAACAAAAACTTAGCACATCTGCACCTGACGAAAAACTTATTAAGTAAGCCACTGGTAGAAGTACTCTAATCATCTCAAGAAGCTTTTCAGTTTTAAAATGCAAGCAATGTTACAATTTTTATTAATTCCAGGGGGGCAAAATGCATCCAATTTTGAGCTGCCACTCTAATTCACGTGTTTCTAGTATTAATGAATGTGGCCCACCTCTAATATTTTGAGGCACATGGTCAATAGCTGTAAAATAAAAATTGTGTCCTGGGTTCTTAGAAATATGCTTTGCGAACGCATTTTCGTCTTTGTTCTTTTTTATTGCATATACATGCTGATAAATTCTCTCCCGTACTTTACGGGTGGTTTTGCCGATGTAAAAAGCTGGGCAACTATCACAGCTAGCAAGATAAATAATAGATTTCATATCACAGTTGATTTTATGATGAATATAATATTTTTTATTTCTAACTGTGAATGTATTCCCTGTTTTAAGGTATTTACACCAATTACAACGGCCACATGTAAATGTGCCCTTATGTCTAGAGAAAAAATGAGTGTCCTTGTTCCTTTCCAATAAACTTTTGAGGTTACTACCTCTTCTATATACAACCTTGGGGCGATCACCCAATCTTTCAAACAGATGTGAGTTGCTTCTAATGAAGTGCCAATTTTTCTGTATAATTGCCAGAATCTGTTGAGAGTTGATATTGTAAGTTGTAATGAAACTAGTGGAATAAGGTACCTCCATCTGCACTATTTCAGTGCTAGGGTAATCCTTTGAATTAATACTAGAATCAATTTCTAAAAAGTTAGTAATTACACTAGAAGTAATAGGGTTTGCTTTGAACAATAATGGTTTATAAAAAACATTTGTCCTTTTAGTTTTAACCTCTTGAATAAGTTCATCTAATAAGGTAGGAGGGTACCCACGATTCAAAAACATACCCTCCAAAAGTTGGCACTCCTCATAAAACAATTGCTCTGTACTGCACATCCTAACAGCCCTGATAAGCTGCCCCTTGACGATAGAACGCTTTTGTTTGAACGGGTGGAAACTGGTATAGTGAAGTAGTGAATTGCAATAAGTTGGTTTCCTAAAAATACAAGAAGCAAATTCTGAATGGGTATTATCCTTGACCAGCTTAACGTCAAGGTAATCAATCTCTACCGTAGAAAATTGGTAGGTGAATTTCAAGAAATTTGTGGTCCCATTTAAATATTGGATAAATTCTTCAGCCAAATCACCGTTCCCTTGGTAAATAATAAAAATATCATCAAGGAATCTGGTATAAAATTTAATATGTTGTTTATATTGAGGTGTGTTCAAAATGAATTTCTTTTCCCAGTAGGCTACAAATAAGTTTGCCACATTGGCCCCACATGGGGAACCCATTGCAATTCCTTGTTTTTGGAGGTAATATTCTCTATTAAAAATAAAAAAATTAGATGTTAAGACAATATCTAATACCTCCGTAACAATGCTAATTTCCCTTTTGGTGGCCTTTAAGTCTATAAGCATAAGTTCTATCCATTCTATAGCCTCTTGATGAGGGATGGACGTGTATAAGTCGACAACATCTCTTGTTAAAAAATTATAAGAGTTGTCTAACTCGAGGCTGTTAATGTTGGACAGAAAGGGCCAAGAGTCTTTACAGATCTCTGGGATGTTTTTTAGATATTTAGAGAGAATGCCATCAATCAAGCGTGAACATGGGTGAGTTATACAAGCCCTACCGTCCACAAGGACCCTCATAGGAGGATTGTTCAGGTCCTTGTGTATCTTTGGTATTCCAAAGATTACCAGGACTTTGGGGGTACTGATAACAATGAAATTAAATGTATCCAAATCAATTCTGCCCGAAAGAAACAAGTCCCTAAAATAACCTCTAATTCTATTATAAACACTGTTCATTTCACTCAAAGAGGACCGGGTGTATGCAGGTGTCTCCAAAACCTGCAGCATTTTTTCATTATACTCAAAGTTGTCAAAGACAACTAATCCGCCCCCTTTATCAGGCTTGATAACTCTAATGGGTAGATTACTTAGATTGTTAAGTGCTACCAGTTGTTCTTTTGATGTATTCCACCTCTTTGTACCTATAGTAGAATGATTAACAACATCCATATGTCAGAAATCCAACTCGCAGACATTTTCAAACAAGTATAGGTCAGGGTGTAAGGGAGGGTTAAATGTGCTAGCAAGTTTAAGAGAACCGGTGTCATAAGATGTAGTGTTACAAAACAGGACATCAAAATTAAGTTTGCGTACAAAACATTTTAAATCTATGATGGTTTGTGCTATATTACAAGGTCTACCAGGCACGAAAGAGTTCCCAAAGGCAAGGAGCTCAACCAAAGAAGATTCTATGTCAATACTAGAGAAGTTGTAAATCTTAAAATCACCTTTACTATTAGTCAATACCTTTGGGTAGTCTTCACCCAAAACAGAACCATTGTCCTCAAATGACACAGGTGAAGTTATTTCCTGCCGTTGTTCTTGCCCATTAGTGGTCGGTGATTGTATTGTCCTAAAAAATTACCCCGGTTGTTGTTGTTACCAGGGTTAAAATTCCGATCCCTATTGTAGTGCCCATTGCTGTTGCCATTATTTTTGATCCTATTACTCCGTCTAGGTCCATCGTTAGAGGGAACTACAGACACCTCATCAATGGTGTCCAGACCATTAGATGGAAAGTTAGGAGCCTGCCCCTGGTTCCTAGGTGTAGCAGACGTTGGTTCCGGAGACATCTCTTGATTGTTGGCTTTCTGTAGTTTAGGGTATGCTTTTTGTTGTTGGTACGCACTCCTATCTCTTAACAATTTTTTTGATTTGTTAAATTTCAATTTAAGCATGGGAGCATCTATGCTAGTGAAAATCCGGTTATAATCATATTTATATCTGATAAAATCCATATCTGATTTGATGGTATCATCCAAGTCATTAAGTTCAGTGGTAAGCAAGCTGATATGGTTTGAATAATGTTTCACCATTAATTCCATAAGTTGTGCCCCCTGCCGTTCAAACAGGACCATAAGCTCAGAATGGAAAGTTGTATCAGGAAAGAGACCAGTAGGGGCAAAATTGCACCTAAGCCCCTTAGGGATAATATTCTCATTCAGGCACTGTTGGAAGTAAGCTACTTCCAGTTGAAGTTTTTTAACTTTCACTAATTTGTCATCAAAAACTTTTAATTTGTCTCCAATAGTATCAAGAGTATTTGAAAGGGCCACGGTACCCGCCACCGGTGGTTCCTGGATGATGTGAGGAGTGAAAGAGAACAGTTCAAGATTACTGATCCAGTCACTTAAGAGAGGAACCCCAATAGGTGCTGGGTAGTGGTCCATAGGTGAACTCGAAAGTGTCGTGTTAAGACCATTGTTGGAAGGTCTCAAATCATTGTTAAAATTCCCACCCCTAATGTTTGTCTCGCTCAGCTGTAAAGGCTGGGCTGCAGGTATGAGGGAAGTAGAACATCCCCCTGGCTGGTTGGAATTCACCAAAATATGGGATGTATTAGCAAGAGAGTTAGTATTGTTAATTTCCCTTTGGTCCATTTGCTCTAAACGAGCGTTAATAGCTTCTAAGCGTAGAGACAGAGACGTGAGTAAAGCCGGAACATCAATATTCTCCAAAGAGTTGTTATGGTTATTAGAACCAAACAAGTTCGGGCTGCTAGGACTGTTAGGAGCTCCGGTGGCCATACCAAACAATAAAACTAGTACCAAAACGACAAACCGGTATAATACGTAAAAATCACCAGTGTCCCAAAAGAGTCAGCAGCCACGAATGGAAATCCACTTAACGCACTTTTATTTAATAACAAGAATGAGTGTAATCGCCGTTGTCCTACAGTGGCTTCTTCAGAGGAAACAATAAAAAAGCGCCAATTTTTTGAAAAAGCTTTAAATCCCCTTGAAGTTACATCATGTCACTTCCATGAACCAGTTAAAGGTACATATGCACCTAAAATAAGGTGCAATGTAAATAACAGGAAATATTTATTTTTTTTTTTTAACAATGATTTGAGACCTTCCAACAATGGTCTTAACACGACACCTTCAAGTTCACCTATGGACCACCACCCAGCACCTATTGGGGTTCCTCTCTTAAGTGACTGGATCAGTAATCTTGAACTGTTCTCTTTCACTCCTCACGTCATCCAGGAACCACTGGTGGTGGGTACCGTGGCCTTTTCAAACACTCTTGATACTATTGGAGACAAACTAAAAGTGTTTGACGACAAACTAGTGAAAGTTAAAAAACTTCAATTGGAAGTAGCTTACTTCCAACAGTGCCTGAACGAGAATATTATTCCTAAGGGGCTTAGGTGCAATTTTGCCCCTACTGGTCTTTTTCCTGATCCAACTTTCCATTCTGAGCTTATGGTTTTGTTTGAACGGCAGGGGGCACAACTTATGGAATTAATGGTGAAACATTATTCAAACCATATCAGGCT
The DNA here is from genome assembly GCF_019279795.1 of Protopterus annectens. NCBI lineage: Eukaryota > Metazoa > Chordata > Ceratodontiformes > Protopteridae > Protopterus > Protopterus annectens. The sequence goes on along the minus strand of NC_056744.1, from coordinate 1,136,830,106 downwards.
GCTTACCACCGAACTTAATGACTTGGATGATACCATCAAATCAGATATGGACTTTATCAGATATAAATATGATTATAACCGGATTTTCCCCAGCATAGATGCACTCATGCTTAAATTGAAATCTAATAAATCAAAAAAATTGTTAAGGGACAGGAGTGCTTATCAACAACAAAAAGCATACCCTAAACTACAGAAAGCCAACAATCAAGAGATTTCTCCGGAACCAATGTCTGCTACACCCAGGAACCAGGGGCAGGCACCTAACTTTCCATCTAATGGACTGGATACCATCGATGAGGTGTTTGTAGTTCCCCCTAACGATGGACCTAGACGGAGTAATAGGATCAAAAATAATGGCAACAGCAATGGGCACTACAATAGGGATCGGAATTTTAACCCTGGCAACAACAACAACCGGGGTAATTTTTTAGGACAATACAATCACCGACCACTAATGGGCAAGAACAAAGGCAGGAAATAATTTCACCTGTGTCATTTGAGGACAATGGTTCTGTTCTGAGTGAAGACTACCCAAAGGTATTGACTAATAGTAAAGGTGATTTTAAGATTTACAGCTTCTCTAGTATTGAAATAGAATCTTCTTTGGTTGAGCTCCTTGCCTTTGGGAACTCTTTTGTGCCTGCTAGACCTTGTAATATAGCACAAACCATCATAGATTTAAAATGTTTTGCACGCAAACTTAATTTTGATGTCCTGTTTTGTAACACTACATCTTATGACACCGGTTCTCTTAAACTTGCTAGCACATTTAACCCTCCCTTACACCCTGACCTATACTTGTTTGAAAATGTCTGCGAGTTGGATTTCCGACATATGGATGTTGTTAATCATTCTACTATAGGTACAAAGAGGTGGAATACATCAAAAGAACAACTGGTAGCACTTAACAATCTAAGTAATCTACCCGTTAGAGTTATCAAGCCTGATAAAGGGGGCGGATTAGTTGTCTTTGACAACTTTGAGTATAATGAAAAAATGCTGCAGGTTTTGGAGACACCTGCATACACCCGGTCCTCTTTGAGTGAAATTGTCAAACGATTTTAATACTCTTAACATATACTGGAAGAATCACGCAGATAAAATAAGCAAAAAAGGTTTATTTTACATGCATGGAGACATGCTACAAAGTACATGGTATGTCAGCAGTCTAAATTCTGTACATTTCACATGGGTTTTTATACCCTCTCCTGCACGTGCACAGTGACTGGTTACTAGACAAGGAATTTCACTCAAAGCTATAAATTCACATCCTGGAGCCTTAGATGGTCAGAGGTCAGGCACAAGATAAGCTTGTGCCTGGATCAAGGTATCATCTGTGCATTCCTCTTTGGTCAGCAAATCCTTTACAAGAAAAACAACTTATTTTAGCTTATTTCTTTGCACGCAGTGCAGTTTCACATTTTAACCCTTACTATACATGATACAAAGATGTTGAACACAAAGATTCTTACTACATTTCCCCCCTAACAACACTTTGTTTAATTAGTAATACATTTTATTCATACAGTTTTTCGCATGACTCGTGTTCTGTATATTCAGAATAATAAGCTTTAGTTGCATTGGCAGACAATACATTTGATATTATCATACGGATGCAAGGAATGCAGCAACAACCCAGCAGTAGGAATATAATGGCACCAACACATATAGCAATTAAGACATTCATAAGTACTGTTCCCCAATTTCCAAACCAATTTTGGAAAAAGTCAGTTAATGGATTCTGTCCTGGTTTTGTAAGTTCAGAAACTTGCTGCAGGATCTCTAGATGGCTGTTAATGTCGTGTTCGTTGTCCGGTATGAATGAACAACACTCCTCCTGGATAAGAGCGCAAGTACCTCCTTTCGCCGCTAGGGTGAAATCGAGCGCCATACGATTCTGCAACACTACAGTCCTCATTGCAGTTAACTAATCCGTCACCAATTCTAGCGCAGAAAAAGTTGCATTACTCAGAGTTTCTAACAGTTTTGACAGTTTTCTGAGCTCCCAAATGGATTTTACTGTCCCATACGCTGGAAGAATACCAGCCCAGGAAATAACATCATCGCCCAAGTCCATGTGTGATAGCCCCTTGCTGCTACTATGGGCCAAATTGTGGTGATAGATCCAGGATGCATCAACGTTACCTACGGGATTAACAGGTTTATTAACAGCACGTACATTTCGTATTTTACCTTGGGGAAGAGAAAATGTATGTCTTATAGCTGGTGCTAAATAACCCAAAAAGCAACTGCCTGACCAATTCCTTGGTAACCATTTGTATGCTTTTCTACCACAGATAAAATAACAATCATTTACTTTAAGTGTAATATTGACTGGAACAGAGTGATTTCCTTTGTCTTGCAGCCCTTTAAACAACAGATCATACACAGATAACATTTTTTCAAAGAAACTTGTGTCATTAATAAGCCCTGTACTATTAACAAGCACTTTTATAGGCTTGAAACTCGTTGCATAGTGCCCATCTATTGTACAGTTATGAATTATGGTTACATTACACTGACTCCATCCAACCTTAATCTTGCCCATTCTCTGGAAGCATACAGTTCCATTCTGGCGACCCATGAGGGGTAATGCTATTTTGTCCTTTAAGGCTACCTTTGAAGTTTCAAATAGTAAATTAGTCTATGTATCATTTGCCCCCAAAGGGACTGTACCTAACATTAGACCACCATGTACAGTAGGGATAGCCGTGCATATCCATCAATTTGAAACATTAAAAGATAGAGCATATGCATACTTAATAGCTTGGTATGTATTAAAAGGCAGATGCCAGGCCGTAGTCTCATCTCTCTTTACTTGGCTAGTCTTGTTTGAAAGTAAAAACGGCCAAAACAGAAAAGTAACAATCACACTTATTAACAACAAGATTATTTTGGAATGCTTTTGTGGGAAAGGCTGCTCCCTTCCTGTATTTCTCTGCATTGCTACAATAGTCAGATATTTATACAAAACAAGATTACTACTAATCAGTGTTCCTCAGGGGAACCCAAATTTTTGTTCAGTTCAAACTGTTTCACCAGTTTACAATGTGTCAGATGGATCCACAATGTTCTTTCCTTTATTCGGACTGCTGTCGGAGTTGCTATCAAAACCTGGTATGGACCTTCCCACTTTGGCGAGGCCCAGTTTTTCCTCTTGACAATTTTAACCCAGATCCAATTGCCGGGTTCCACTTCCAGGATCCTGTTGTTCTTCTGATCTGAAAAGCAATCATTCGTTAAAGAGGTGTTAGTTCTGGTCAGCAACAGTTTCCTCATGTAATCTGCTATCTCTTCACCCCCCCTCACGTTCCGCAGGCAAAAGATTTTGCCACTGTGGGACGTAATAAGGTCTCCCATATAATAGTTCAAATGGTGTGACCCCTTTTGAGGTGGGAGTGGTACGCATGGACAAGAGCGCCAGAGGTAAGCAGTTTATCCAAGACTGGTGTGTCTCGGCCATGAGTTTACGTAACTTGCCTTTGAGAATGCCATTATGGCGTTCAACCAACCCTGCTGACTGTGGGTGGTAGGCACAGTGATGTTTTAACTCGATCTGAAAAACGGCAGCCAGCTTTTGAATAACTTGGTTTACGAAATGTGTGCCATTATCAGAATAGATGCGTGTAGGTAGCCCAAAATGAGGGATAATGTTATTTGTAAGGGCCTTGGCTACCGACAGTGCATCTGGGTGTGCTACCGGAAAAGCTTCAACCCATTTTGTAAAAGCGTCAATAATGACTAACACAAATCGCTTCTGTTGAACAGGAGTTAGCTCAATAAAATCCATGCAGATTGTGTGAAATGGATACGGAGGCAGCGGAAAAGCTGCTGGGGTGATCCGCACCCCACCACCATGGTATCGTGCACAAAGCAGGCACGATAAACAAAATCGTTTAGCATATGCTATAAAGCCCTTGGTCCAGAAAATTTGCTGGATTATTTGAACCATAGCAGCAGGGCCCAGATGAAATGGGCCATGCGTCACCAATGAGGCATACCTAAAAAGGTTCGTTGGCAAGACATACTTATCATTTGGACCTACAAAAACTCCCTGCTTTTGAATAGCCCCATATTTAATCCATCGCTGTTTTTCCTGAACTGTACTAAGTTCCTGCATTACCTGTAAAGTTTGTAGATCAAATTTATCTGTAGGGTGAAGTTGCTTCTGTGTGGTCTCGAGTGCAAAGGTAGAGGTTAAGGCTATACTTTTTGCAGTTTTGTCAGCCAGTGCATTTCCAAGTGATACCGGATCCTTGGCATTCGTGTGTGCTGCGCACTTACAGATGGCCAGTCCCCGTGGCAGTTGGACAGCTTGTAAGAGGCTAAGGATTAAATCCTTGTGGGTTATTTCCTTTCCTGAGGCCGTAACCATTCCCCTATTTTTCCATTGCTGTGCAAAGACATGGACCGTGGAAAAAGCATACTAACTATCTGTGTAGATAGTAACTGCCTTATCCTTGGAAATGGTGCATGCTCTGGACAAAGCAATCAATTCAGCCGCTTGTGCGGACAGGTTCCTGGGGAGGGGTTTTGCCTCTAGTACCTTAGTCTCAGTTGTGACTGCATACCCTACTTGTGTGATACCTGCCTTGTTCTTACGTGCTGACCCATCTACAAACAGGGTCCAATCTGAATTTGCCAAAGGTTGGTCCTTAAGGTCTGGTCTGGGTAAGACATTAGAGTGTATTAAATCTAAACACACGTGAGGGGCACCATCGTCAGCTGTAGGTAACAGCGTGGCTGGATTAAGAGTGGTGCATCGCTCAATGGTCATGTGTGGTTGTGATAGTAACGTTGTCATGCAGGATAAGTGTCTGCTAGGAGAGAGAAAGGTAGCTTTATCCTGTAGTAGTATTACCGCGACAGAGTGAGTTACTCGTAAGGTAAGGTCATGAAACAAAACTAGGGTTGCAGACGCTTGCACAGCCAGTGCGGCTGCGACTACTGCTTGTACGCAGTGTGGCAAAGATCGTGCCACTGTGTCCAGTTTACTGGAATAAAAAGCTAATGATCTCAACTTATCCCCATAAGTTTGCAACAGAACCGATGTCATAAAGCCCTGCTTACAATCTACTGTCTGAACAAAGGGTTTTGTATAGTCAGGGAAGCTAAGTGTTGCAGATCCTGCTATCAATTGTTTTACCCTAGTAAATGCCTGTATTGCCTTATCCGTCCATTGCAGCGCGTCATGTGCTGCTATGGGAAGTGCGAAAATAAGTTCCAAAAGTGGACTTACTTCCTCTGCATAGTTGGGAATCCAACTATGACAGAAATTTGTTATTCCTAAAAATGACATCATTTCTTTTTTTGTGCTGGGCATTGGTGCCTGTAAAATAGCTTCTTTTCTACAGTTATCTAGTTGTCTACCAGCAATTGAAATGGTATAGCCTAGATACCGTACTTCAGTTTTACAAAATTGTAATTTAGATTTATTTACCTTATGTCCCTCTTTCGCCAAGAAATGCAATAACCGAATAGTTTCGGACTCACAGACAGCCTCCGTGGGTGCAGCCAGTAAGATGTCGTCCACGTACGATAGTAGATGACAGCCATGCTCTGGTTGAAACTGTGCCAGGTTTGTCGACATTTCTTGCGAAAAGATTGTAGGACTTTCACAATATCCCTGCGGCAGTCGTGTGTATGTGTACCGCTTGCTCATAAATGTAAAAGCGAACCAAAACCTACTATCTTCCTGTAGGGAAATAGAAAAGAATGCGTTACTAATGTCAATAACAGAAAAATACTTATCCGTGGGAAGGATATCATTTAACAAAACAGATGGATCTGGGACCATAGGAGCCCTTGGCACTACAGCAGCATTTACAGCCTGCAGATCCTGTACCATTCTCCATGTCCCATCCGGTTTCCTTACTGGGAACAAGGGTGTGTTACATGGTGATTCTGTACATGGAATTAAAACCCCAGCTCGCAGTAGAGCCGTGATCACTGGTAGAATGCCTTCTTCTGCCTTTTTACTTAATGGATACTGACGCTTATGAGGTCTAAAATCGGATTTTGGAGTTATTTTAACCTGTCCTGCTGTTTTTATTAGCCCAATGTCGTGTTGCCCGCGGGACCATAAGGAGTCTGGCACTGATTGTAACTTTAATTCTTCTTGCGGGGTTAGGAGATATAGTCAGAATGGCCCTCCCCCAGGTGGCGTTAGCCTGTCTTCGCGGAGGTGCACTGTTGGTCTAGCCTGAGTGACCCAATTTAGACTTTTGTACCTGACCTCCTTTACATGCCAATTGTTCTGGCGTCATTTTGGCCCATTCAGTAACTTTCCTCCCCATCAGATACCATGCCATTTGTTCTCCCCTTGTTACAGAGACATGTGCAATAGAATTATTGCGAAAAAGTAACTGCATATCTTTTGTAAGACTGCATGTAACTGCAGAATTTCCTAATTTATCCCAATAGAGATTTTGTAACAGGATTTTTGTGACCTTGTGTTTAAAAAATTGCTCCTCATATTTGTCGTCTGGTCCCACATACTTTCTGTAATACATTGTACAGTGTAGTTGTTTAGCTACCACTGGCAGTTGTGTGCCATATTTGCTTAAGGCCAAATTAGTTTACTACATTTTGTGGTCCAGTTTCAACAAGATCATTACTGTACCAGTAGTGTAAATCACCCTGCCCCACCTGTAACATAACATCTTGAATTTCTACTCATTTGGCTAGAATCCCTGATGCAGTCGGTACAGCTGCTATGCCAAACACGTGCATTAAATCTCTTCCTAATAAGTTTACAGGGCAAATTTTGGAGATAATGACTCGAAACCTGATAGTTTGGTTAGTTTCAGGGTCCGTAAACCATAAAGGTTTAGATAATGTTTCCTTATAAATGCGGCCATTTGCTGCCTTGACTAATACATAGTCATCAGAAGTTACATCGGATGGCACTGCAGAGTTTTTTAGCAGGGTCCTGGAGGCCCCTGAATCACACAAAAATTCTACATCTTTACCCTCTACTTGAAGTGTGATTATCGGTTGTGCTTCTAGCTGCATAGTTACAGCCAGCGCTGTTAAATTAACAACCTGATATTCACCTTCTTCTGAAAAATCAGTCATTTCATTCTCCCATCCTGCACATTCTCTCTTACCCTCTACGTTTACGTCCTCAAAATCTTCCTCTTCATTCTGCCTTATTGATTCTGGCCAATCAGCCTCTTTGTCCGGGTCTGATTCACCTCCACCACCATCATATAGTCATGCTGACTCGTGATCCGGGGTGGTTTTAATTTTTTCAGAAGACCGGCAATCCCTCGCAAAATGTCCCTTTTTACCACATTTGAAATATTCTCCTCTTTTTTGCCTACCTTCATAGTCTTCGGAATGTCCCACATTCCCTCTTCCTCTACCCCTGCCTCTGCCCCTTCCTCTACCCCTGTTAGTTGGACCTTGCAATAGCATAAGTGTCCCATCTTCGCTCACCGTAAAGGTTTGAGCTTGTTTTCTTTTCTTTTCTTCTAAATATTTTTCTGCGTGTCTTGCATACTCCAGTAGGGGCTGCAGACGTGCCGTCCGATGATCTATCATATGCTTTTGGACAAAGTTGCTAATAGCACTTTTACACCCTTTTAAAAAGGCATTTTTTAGTTGTTGTTCATATGAGGAGTCTTTTGACTGATCTATTTCTTTTTGCATACCACTATGGTTATCAAAGCACTGGGCAAGTCTCTGCAAATAGTTGTCTACTTTTTCATCGTCTGCTTGTACACATCTATTGATACAGGTCCAGTCTGCCCTAGGCTTCCATTTGTCCAAAATACGGTCTAGTAAATCCTTGACCTGCTTTTGGTATGAGTCCGAATTGTGGGCAAGTGGTTTATTGTCTACTCTGGTTATGGGATCCCAGTCCCCACAGACCAAGTGCCAGTCGGGACCCAAAATTTGTCAAACTACTTGTTCCAACTCTACGGCATTTAGCTTATAACTTTCTATCATGCCTGCGACGTCTTTGCAAAACTTGGTCATATCTAACCTAGGGTGTGGTATTCCTTCTACGGCTTTTCGAATGTCTTCCCGCGTCCAGGGTCGATAGACTAAAATGGTGGGACCCTGTCCGGACGTACCCGCTTGCAGATTTGCAACTTCTATGAGGGGATACTCTGTGGACGCTGAAGTGACTTCGGCTTCCTTTTGTTTCCATTCTGATTTGTCTATACTACGGGTTCGTAGGTCCAGAGTGTCATCAGCCTGCTTTTGTAAAACTACGGGAGGTATGGTTTTGCTTTGTCTCACTTCTTCACTTTCCTGATACTGAGGTGGACTAGTTTTAAGGGTTTCCGGGTCTGGATATAAGGGTGGGGCCATCGCCTTGCGACAGACGACAGATGTTTCATTTTCATCCTTTTGGATGAAAAATGTATCTTTTGCACTCGAACCACCACTTTCCCTATTTGAAAACTGTTCCCTATGTTTCTTATTAGCTACTTCTAACCATTTCTGTGCTTTAGGGAATCCCATCTTCACTTGATTTTTAACTTTGCCTCCTGCGTCCCTACGCAGATCTCTCACCAAATTTTGACATTCTGCTCTATTTAAGTTACCACTAAACCCATAATTTGTCTTCCATTTTTTATGTATTTTAAGTTTTTTGGATGTAATTTAAACATATATTCCTCATCTTCAGTCCTTTTATTTAAGCAGCCCTTACTAGCACAACAACTGCTTCCTATTCCCATTTTTCTTATTTAAAAGAAAAACTATTTTCCTTTTCCTGAGATCTCTACCGGTCTTTTGTAAAATTTAAACAAAAGAAATTCCTTTATGACTAGTCCCTTAAAAAAAAATACTTTTATAAATGAAAAAAGCTTACCTTACTGCGGATCTTCCGCCCCGTTCGTCACCGTCCCATGGATCGAATCTAAGAGTGACTGGCCTCTACTTACGACTTCTTCATCGGAGGTCTTTCCGTTCAAGGGAGCCCGAGATTCGAACTCCCTTTCCTGTACAGGTTTTTCAGTCCCTCTTATGCGATTCGTACCTTAAAGAGGTGGCCCCACAGTCTTAGGCACCAGAAATGTCAAAAGATTTTAATACTCTTAACATATACTGGAAGAATCACGCAGATAAAATAAGCAAAAAAGGTTTATTTTACATGCATGGAGACATGCTACAAAGTACATGGTATGTCAGCAGTCTAAATTCTGTACATTTCACATGGGTTTTTATACCCTCTCCTGCACGTACACAGTGACTGGTTACTAGATAAGGAATTTCACTCAAAGCTATAAATTCACATCCTGGAGCCTTAGATGGTCAGAGGTCAGGCACAAGATAAGCTTGTGCCTGGATCAAGGTATCATCTGTGCATTCCTCTTTGGTCAGTAAATCCTTTACAAGAAAAACAACTTATTTTAGCTTATTTCTTTGCACACAATACAGTTTCAAATTTTAACCCTTACTATACATGATACAAAGATGTTGAACACAAAGATTCTTACTACAGAAATGAACGGTGTTTATAATAGAATTAGAGGTTATTTTAGGGACTTGTTTCTTTTGGGCAGAATTGATTTGGATACATATAATTTCATTGATATCAGTACCCCCAAAGTCCCGGTAATCTTTGGAATACCAAAGATACACAAGGACCTGAACAATCCTCCTATGAGGGTCCTTGTGGACAGTAGGGCTTCTATAACTCACCCATGTGCACGCTTGATTGATGGCATTCTCTCTAAATATCTAAAAAACATCCCAGAGATCTGTAAAGACTCTTGGTCCTTTCTGTCCAACATTAACAGCCTTGAGTTCGACAACTCTTATAATTTTTTAACAATAGATGTTGTCGACTTATACACGTCCATCCCTCATCAAGAGGCTATAGAATGGATAGAACTCATGCTTATAGACTTAAAGGCCACCAAAAGGGAAATCAGCATTGTTACGGAGGTATTAGATATTGTCTTAACATCTAATTTTTTCATTTTTAATAGAGAATATTACCTCCAAAAACAAGGAATTGCAATGGGTTCCCCATGTGGGGCCAGTGTGGCGAACTTATTTGTAGCCTACTGGGAAAAGAAATTCATTTTGAATAAACCTGAATACAAACAACATATTAAATTTTATACCAGATTCCTTGATGATATTTTTATTCTTTACCAAGGGAACGGTGATTTGGCTGAAGAATTTATCCAATATTTAAATGGGACCACAAATTTCTTGAACTTCACCTACCAATTTTCTACGGTAGAGATTGATTACCTTGACGTTAAGCTGGTCAAGGATAATACCCATTCAGAATTTGCTTCTTGTATTTTTAGGAAACCAACTTATTGCAATTCACTACTTCACTATACCAGTTTCCACCCGTTCAAACAAAAACGTTCTATCGTCAAGGGGCAGCTTATCAGGGCTGTTAGGATGTGCAGTACAAAGCAATTGTTTTATGAGGAGTGCCAACTTTTGGAGGGTATGTTTTTGAATCGTGGGTACCCTCCTACCTTATTAGATGAACTTATTCAAGAGGTTAAAACTAAAAGGACAAATGTTTTTTATAAACCAGTATTGTTCAAAGCAAACCCTATTACTTCTAGCGTAATTACTAACTTTTTAGAAATTGATTCTAGTATTAATTCAAAGGATTACCCTAGCACTGAAATAGTGCGGATGGAGGTACCTTATTCCACTAGTTTCATTACAACTTACAATATCAACTCTCAACAGATTCTGGCAATTATACAGAAAAATTGGCACTTCATTAGAAGCAACGCACATCTGTTTGAAAGATTGGGTGATCACCCCAAGGTTGTATATAGAAGAGGTAGTAACCTCAAAAGTTTATTGGAAAGGAACAAGGACACTCATTTTTTCTCTAGACAAAAGGGCACATTTACATGTGGCCATTGTAATTGGTGTAAATACCTTAAAACAGGGAATACATTCACAGTTAGAAATAAAAAATATTATATTCATCATAAAATCAACTGTGATACGAAATCTATTATTTATCTTGCTAGCTGTGATAGTTGCCCAGCTTTTTACATCGGCAAAACCGCCCGTAAAGTACGGGAGAGAATTTATCAGCATGTATAATGCAATAAAAAAGAACAAAGACGAAAATGCATTAGCAAAGCATATTTCTAAGAACCCAGGACCCAATTTTTATTTTACAGCTATTGACCATGTGCCTCAAAATATTAGAGGTGGGCCACATTCATTAATACTAGAAACACGTGAATTAGAGTGGCAGCTCAAATTGGATGCATTTTGCCCCCCCTGGAATTAATGAAAATTGTAACATTGCTTGCATTTTAAAACTGAAAAGCTTCTTGAGATGATTAGAGTACTTCTACCAGTGGCTTACTTAATAAGTTTTTCGTCAGGTGCAGATGTGCTAAGTTTTTGTTTTATTTAAGTACTTGTTTTATCCAGCAAGGTGATAGATGGCACCGCTAGTGCTCTATTTGGTATTAGCACATTTTATATTTTTTAATTTTCAGTGACATGATATACAGCTGGTCACCCTGTTCTGTCATTTTATTGTTATTTAGAGTTTTTCATCTGTTTTAATTTTCAGGAAACTTTTTGGTTAGCTAGGGATGGGTATTCCTTGATGGCCTCCCTAAGCTTAATATCTTTGAAGGTCATCCAAAAGCTTAATATTGATGAGGATGTACTTTTAAGGAATTGGACGGTGCACTACTATAATGAATGACTTGACATCTGTGCACATTGAATGTATCAGTACTCTACCCCTGATGTATGAAGTTTTATATGTGTTTTACAATAGATATGTGATAGATAAAATGTACTACTTTCTTAAATTTTTGCATTTTTATGTATAAAAAAAAAATAAAAAATATTTCCTGTTATTTACATTGCACCTTATTTTAGGTGCATATGTACCTTTAACTGGTTCATGGAAGTGACGTGATGTAACTTCAAGGGGATTTAAAGCTTTTTCAAAAAATTGGCGCTTTTTTATTGTTTCCTCTGAAGAAGCCGCTGTAGGACAACGGCGAAAACGCTCATTCTTGTTATTAAATAAAAGTGCGTTAAGTGGATTTCCATTCGTGGCTGCTGACTCTTTTGGGACACTGGTGATTTTTACGTATTATACCGGTTTGTCGTTTTGGTACTAGTTTTATTGTTTGATGTTATAGAATTAGATATAAAAGGGGGAGCCATGGAAATTAAAGCTTAAGATCAAGGAACTGCATTGTCAGTTAAAACATATACCATTGGATGACATGGTTTGAATGATTTGGTGTCCATGGCATGTGTTTAAGAATGAAGTCATTGGATTTTTAAGTGTTTTATAATTTTTAATCTTTATGGATTGGCTTGAAAATGGATTTTGCATATTAAAATGGTTATTGATTATATTGTTAGATGTAGTACAAGTATTTATGTGTTTATTGCCACAAAGTTTGGTTTAATTTTCCTATTTATTAATAATTGGTAAACAATTTAGAATCAGTTAATGGTGTGCATGTAATTTCTTCAGTGGAGGATACTGAACTGTTTTAAAAGCAAGATGATGCATGTTTTATACTAAATCTGATGAAGTCCCACAAATTTTAAGGGGCAAAAGCACTCAATTTATTTGTTCCTGGTGTCTTGGTCTATTTTAATAAAATTGAAGTTTTATGTGGCTATGTGCATTTGGTTAGTCTACTGGAGTGATTTGTTTCCTTGGTTGGAGTTTCATGTTTTAGAAGTTCTTCAATGTGCTTTGGTTCCATTTTAAGCATAACCAACTTCCCTTGGTGAAAATCAAACTCTGTACCTATTTGTCTGTGAGTTAAACACGTTAACCATCATGCCAGTGCAATCCCCGACATTATATAAATTGCTCAATTCCTGCCTTCTCATAAGCATAATTTCTCCTCCAAAACATTACTCTGTATGTATTGTTCACACAGTTTCAATTTTTGTCTGCATAATTTGCTCCTACCCTTATCTAAAGATCCAATTTCCATTTTTTATCCATGTTACAATATTCACTACTTCAAGTACTATTGGTTCAGACTTTAATTTCCATATTCTAGTAATTGTTTTTCTGGTATCTACCATAATTAAACTTAGCAAGGCCTTACAACATCTAGACAATTTAGACCCTGTATCCCAGCTCAAGAAATAATCTCCTTAGTTAAATCCATTGCCTCACAATATTCCTGACAAAGTACTCTGTAGGGAATTTTTAAAGTATGCCAACTCATTACACCCCTAAAACATATGTTACCAGTTACCTCTTTCTTCACCATCACACCTCCAACATTTGCCATCTACCTGATTAAACATCATTGGAGTCTGCTTGGGGTATAAATATAGCTATGCAAACACCTCCAAGCAAAAATCCTAAATCCTCTAGATTTTGTTTCATATTTGGGAACCATATATATGCCCTCCCATTTTTCCTAGTGAATTGCTTATTCAATCTCTTCTCCAAATCATTTCTAAACTCTTCTGATTGATTTCTATAGTTATTATGCAATATTTTATATGCTGTACTAATTATCCCCTTTTTAACAACAATTTCCATTCTAGATTCAACTAAAAACTCTACTAGAGCAGGTCTTTAATTTAGGATTCCCACATCCCTTTCTCTTTGCCTTATACATTGATATCAATCCTTGTAAGGGAAGGCAGTCTCTAACCTGTACTCCAAATGTGTTCTTGGTCTCTTTCCATTCTATTACCTTTCACTGTCTAGTTATTTTCTCCCAATACCTTGACTTCTTTGACAGTTTTCTCCAGTAAATTCAAGCCACCTCTTATCTATTTTCTGTACCCCAAATTGTAGTCATCCTTATCAGCAGAATCTACTTTCTCCATTCTCATGCTGGCTTAGTTTCTAAAATACTTTTTGCTACTTTATGAATATAACATTCTGAATGTCTGTTGCTATTCTCTTTAAGGATCTGCATCCAAAATCATACTGTCTCCTTATTTCTTGAATGTTCTCAGTGCTTCATCATTATCCCTTTTCACTTTGAATTATAACTTTCTGATTCTGTTATGGATATATGTCTTAAATGTGTATCTATAAAATATCCCTTAAAACAAGGTAATACTAAACCAAGTCATTCTATTGAACAGATTAACTTATCCCACTTGACCTTTGTCCTCTTCACCTCCAAGATAAAATGCTTCAACTCTTGATTAATTATTATCCATAACTTCTCCTCTGGTTGTCAACAATATGCCTGATCTGTGTGTAAAACAAAAGGAACTAAAACATTTTTTCTGGTTGTATTTTGTAATCTATATCCATAAACAAAAGCTCCCAGTGTTTCAGTTTATGTATTATCTTTTGTTTAGTCTCTTTCCACATATCCTTACATGCCATAAAGGAATCATTTTTAATCCATGCTCTTTAAATACTTCATCTATCATGTCCCCATAAATATGGGAATTGCTAAACCATTTCATGTGTGGGCACATAGTTTACAGCTATAGCCTTTGTTTTATCTTCATTATTTTTATATACTAAAAAGTATCCTAAAAAGACTTGAAACTGTCTCAGAATGTTCTGCAACACTTAAATGACCTTTTCTGGTTTTATCAGGTACTAAATAACATAATCTGTAAATAAAGCCAACTTTTCTTGATTACCATACCAACTATATCCTTGAATTTCTGAGTCCCTTGTTTTCTTTGTCATATAACGCAAACAACAAAGGGGAAAGAGGACAACCCTGCCTGGTTCCTCTGTTTAGACACAACTTATCAGAGAAGAACCCTCTCATATTTATTTTTGTCTCTGATCCCTCAAATATCCTTCCAATGAATCTTATTACTGGATCAGGAAATGGGATTGCTTTCATTGCCCTACTCATAAAATCCCAGCTTACTCTGTCGAATGATTTCTCTGCATCAAAACCAACCAACAACAGTGATATTTTCTTGCATTCTTTTTCCCTCTGGATCATCATTGTTCTGTTAATGTTGTCAAATGTCTGACCCCCCCCCCCACAGAACTACATTGAGCCATATCTATTAATTTTGGCAATATCTTTGCTATTCTTTCAACTAATACAGATATAAACACTTTATAATCATGGTCTAAAATTGAAATGGGCCTATATGAAGTTAGGTCTGATAGGTCTTTACATTCTTTAGGTATTATAGCCACCACTGTTTTTTTCCAGGGTGTCGGTGCTTCCCATCCTTTTAAAATATCATTAAACAAAATCATCTTGCTCTTTACCATGTTCTTCCCTACTAGTTTCCAAACTTTAACAGGAATACTACCAACTGGTGGAGACTTTCCTGCAGACTGATTATACGTCACCATTTTTACCGCATCTCCTCCTATCTTATCTGTTAATTGTTGAGCCTCAGTTACCTCTAACCTTGGCATACTTAAGTGTTCCATAAATATTTCTATTTGTACTTTTTCTTGATTTCCACATTTCTCTGCTTTATACAAATTTTCATAGCATTTTTAAAATATCTGTAATACATTTACAGGATCTCTGATTATTATTCTTGTTATATGCTCCGTAAGCTTGGCAACAAGCTTTCTAGTTTCTGTTGCCTAAGTTATTGTGCTAAAAGGTTTTCTGCTCTGGAGTTATTATATAAAACAGTTATTTAACAGCGATCTTTCTAAACTCATGTATAGTATCCAGATACTCCCTTATTTTCTCTTTAGCACTCTGCAGTTGTGCATCTTCTTCTTCTTCTGTGAAATTCCCCTTATTTTGCAATAGTGTAAACATTGTCAGGACCTCTAAACAATTCTTATTACTTCTTAACCATATCTCTTTTTCTTTTATTTCTAACCTATTTTTAAACTCCACTTTCATTTTATCTCACTCACTAGCTATACCTTCTGAAGAAATGTCGATCTTCCCTAACAACTGTTGAATAATTTCCATTACCCAGTCCATACATTCCTCTCTTTTTAACAAGTAGATGGGGAAGTGCCAGTGTCTTATTTTTACTCCATTTCCTTGCATTTTTATATTTATTGTTATTGGTGCATGATCTGAAATAGTTATTGGACGTGTGTCAAAGCCTTCAATTAAATGCACATGTTCCTGTGAAAATTCTATCTAGTCTGGCCCAGTTATTGTACTTTGGGGAATAATATGTAAATTCTCTCAGATTCCTACTACTGAAGTCATGTCTTCCATGCCACATATTTTCATAAATTTCTTCAAAATGCTATCCTACTTTGTTATATTTTCCCTTCTAGGTCCTCCAGACACATACTCACTATTGTAAATCAAGTTCCATTCTCCACCTATAAGAAGTATTCACTGCTGAATGCTGATTATTGTTCCCAAAAATTCCTTATGCTGCATAATAGCAGTTTTAGTTGGAATATAAATACATAGTGGCACAGATTCAATAAAGCCTACACGACCACTAAAACCATGTGTGAGTCATGGTGCGACGTGCACATGGTGCAGCACTGTTTTGTATTTAGTAAGCAGATCTACATGGTGTGTAGAGCTGTGCAAACAAGGTAAACACTGTGGTATGCTAATTACAGTGTAAGCAGCTGAACTTTATGTTAATCAACCAAAATCCAAGATGATGTTCTATTCAACAAGCTATAAAGCAACCATGTAGACTCAGTGCTGGTTTTCCTTGTGAATTCCAAAACCTATTGGAATACAGCCACAGACCACGGCCAAGAAGGAGAAGAGTTTTCAGACCACATTTAACTTATTACAATCTACATGAGGTGGAAATTGTAGAGCCCTACAGGGTGGATAGAGACATACTACAGGAATTCTGCAACTTCTTTCGTGCTTAACTCAAGTCAAGGGTAAACAGAGGGGAACCAATGTCAGTGGAGACAAAGGTATGTGTAGCACATGGAATTTTAGCCAAAAGAACCTTTCAGAGACCAACAGGGGACATGCTGAGAGTGTCACAGGCATCAGCATCCAGTATCATCCATCAGTTCCTGAATGTTATGCTCCAACATGCCAGTGACCACATATATTTTCCCCGTACACATTATGACAGGACCACAAATATGCAGGAGTTCTACCCTATAGCACACTACCCTGAAGTACTGGGTGCTATAGATTGTACACATATAGAAATCAAAGCACCACCCAGGGAACATGGAGGGGTCTACATAAATAGAAAGGGCTTCCACTCCATTAACTGCCAAGTCATGTGTAACGCTAAGGGAATCATCTTGAATGTGTGTGCTGACAACCCAGGCAGCTTCCATGACTCACATATCTGGTACAACTCCCAAATGTATCAGATGTTCACTACGGGTGATATTCCACAGGGTCAGTTACTGGGGGATGCAGGTTATGCACTGGAAATGTGACTGATGACACCCATCAGAAATGCACACACACCCACTGAAGAATGCCATAATTAAGTACACGCTCAAACCAGAAATATCATAGAGCACTTGTTTGGGCTGCTGAAGTCATTGTACCGGTGCTTAGATACATCTGGGGTAACCCTGCAGTACAATTCATGTACATGTACTGAAATCTTTGCCATCTGTGCTATGCTTCACAACATTATCCTGAGTAAAACAGCTTCAGCAGGAAGGGGCACACATCCTACCACCACTGGGAGGATCACCACAGCCACACACACGTGAGGAGTCAGAGGTGGAACCAGCAGCTGCTGTGGGTGTAGGCAGACGTAGGCGTGCTCAATATGCCCTTGCATTGGCTAAGAGGCAATACATAGTACACTCACTCACCACCTAAGGGGCTAAAACCTTCATCCTAAGCACATGCATATAGTAACACTGACAGTAACACTGATGCCAGGCAATGCTCACAACCTTTACCTACCCATGTAATGTGTACTCCTAGCATCAGACAGACTGGATTTACAGGGTAAGTGCTGAACCTGGAATAGAACAAAAAATGTGTAATTATACAAATGAATGGCATAGCCTTGAATACTTTTACTTGGTAATATAAGTAAGTAAAAGGTGGTTGATTTTTACAGCAGTAACTTCAAGATGTTACAGCAGTGACTTATGTGAATACCTGTGTCCTCTATCAAGTAATAGGCCTCAGGTATGAAAGATTCACACATTCATATCTCTCAAAAGTTTTGATGGTTACCAAATGTCCTCATTTGGGCCTCATACTATTGTACTTGCAAATCATTAAGGATAGAAGTTAGAAATTAATGACACACATTTCGGTTTCAGACTTCATATCCTTCAGAAAAATCCTAAAAATACTTATGCAAAAACTGTTTAATTCTACCAATTGTCTCTAACTTTGTAAGACCAAAACATTTAAAAGTCTCCCTATTGTTCAGCCTTTGTCCCACTTTTGTTCATGACTTGGTCCACCTTTTTTGCTGTAAGAGTGTGGGAGGCATGTACACATTACAAAAACCTGCAAGAAAACAGTACAATTAACAAAACAGCATCACAAACAGATATTCCAAGCACTAAGTCAGCTATGCACCCTGAGCATCAGACGCAAAGCTTATGTATCCAAAAGATAGAAAACAAGGATATGGCACAGTTATGACTTGCACAGGGTGTTGTGTGTGTATGTGTGGGGGGGGGGGGCCTAGGCTGGCACAAAAGGTAAGTGAGTGCATATGAGTAACAAATGGCCACTGAGACAGAATGAGCTTTAAGCCTCATGCATAAACCATGTAACTGTTGTGTGTGTGTCTGTATGGGCCCTGCAGGTGAAATTGGTGTGTGACTGTCTGCAAGAACACAGGCAAGCTCTGTGCTAGCTCTATGTCTTGATATGTCAGACAGGTGTAAGATTGCATGGAAGAGGTGGCAGTTCATCATCATCGTACCCGACCATGAGAACTGGCTGTGCCTGGAGTTGCTCTGGCAAGTCCACGCCCACAGTTAGATGCACTGCTGCTACCTGAATGTGACTGATGTTTGGTGGATGAGTTCTCCTCACTAGGACATCCAGGACTATGATCCCATGGCCTGCCACATCTGGGTGTGGACGTCTCAATCACTGACAGAGCAGTGGAAATAGTACCAGTATGGGAGCATGATCAAGCACGTCCACATCGGCTAACATAAGATGATGTGGCTGACCTGTGCCTTCGTGGATGCTGTCCCCTCCCAGCAGACATTCTATCACAGGCACTGCCCATTCCAATGTGTCAATCATCAGATCCATTGAATCAGCAACATGATGGAGGCAGTCACGCATGTCAGCCTGTGTCACATCTACAAACATAAGCATTTCTGTGGAGGACCTATTGGAATGTGCCTGCCCTTCCATGATGGCCTTAAACATACGTCGAGTGGCATGGAAAGACACACCTGGATCAGGTGGAAGATGAATAGCAGGCTTCTTCCAAGCACCCCTAACAGCCCTCCTGCATGGCATCTCACCCACATTTTGGCTATGGCCAGAGTCAGTAGGCACTGAAGCCACAGAAACCATCCTACCCTGATTGAGAGTCTCACCCTCCACCTGTCCAGTGTCACATTCAACCTCTGCACCCCCCAACTGTGCCTCTGTTTGCCTACCATCATCTTCAAAGTCTGCTGATGCTCTGACATTATGTGGTAAGAGTCCTATACTTCCACTGTCATGATCATCTGTGATAATAAGCAACAAACACAGAAAATAAATGAATACCTATACTAATATATGCTAATAAACTAACAGTGGTGCCACTATTACAGGCAGTACAGCAATACACACAACATTCCTGACACCCACATCACACATATGGATAAAATAAATATTTTTGTGAACTGCTCATCAATACTGACATAAAATGTTTGGCTTACTATGTGCAGATGATTCTAGGGGTCCTAGGGACGATGGTCTGGTAGAAGTTAAGCATAAGGTAAGGATACCATCATCTCAATTAACAGTAACACAGGGGGTTAAAACTTTTCGTCCTTTATAAGTCCATTAACAATACTGTTAACAAAACCCTGGATGACATGTCCACCCCAAGCCATGTGCAGTCAACCAAAATGTGTTGTTAATTGTATCAATCTGCTACTAGTCCCCCCCCAAAAAAAATATGTTAAACAAAACTTAAGTATTGCTGTCAATATTTTACTATGCAAGAAATATTTAACAATTAAGGTAGGTAAGCCTACCTGGAAGCTCCTCCTGGGACATACTTGTCCTCCCTGAAACAGCAGCACCAACATCTATTACATGTTGTGCACTTTCCACTGAGCTTTCTGGATCCCTGACATTGGAGAGGAACTCTTCATTTGGTGTCAGTGGTAACTCTGTATCTGCCCCCCAGTAGCCATCTGTCAATGGCCCACTGCAGCTGCTCTCCGTAGGGCCAATAAAATCATATCAGTGGCCCTGTGATACACCTGATCATATGTGCTGCTCTGGCCATTAACAGCATTTACATCAGCCACTATCTGCTGTCAAATTTGCATTCTTTCAGACATATCTCCACATCCTCTCTCAAGCAAAAAAGCATGTCATCCATGTCAAGCATGTCAACTACATGCTTAGACAATGACTTCAATCTTAGGGTCAGTAAAGGGGAGGGGGGTTGAAGGATTGGGAAGCCTGGGTTCCATAGTCCTAGGTGACATAAAACACAAAAGAAGGATAATACACATAAGTATCCTATAAATAAAATTCCTGCTAAGATATAACACATAAAAATAGTTTTTAAATATTACCCACTGGAGAAACCAAAAGCAGTCAAGATATTCAAATATAAAAGAGGATTTATGTGGTTGTAACTTATTACAGTCACACACAAAGCAAGGTTGGATCCAAAACAAGGGGAGTAACAATAGCAAAGCAAACCTCTGTACAAACAATTTTGTTTGTGCCAACATAGAAATGGAACTTGGCTCCCCATCTCCAAAACAACAGGCAAATTACACATTTTGCTAACAAACAAAAAGGAATAAAACATCAATGAACTACCATAAGTGCTATCAAATGAACTGTCCCAAAAAACATATATACACATTTACCACAGAACATTCAATTTTATGCAATTGACAGTCACATCTACCTGTGGCCAGCACTTCCCTTGAGGTGTCTATGGGCCACCCTAGAAGGCTAACATCCCTGTCTCATTGACAATATAGGATATTTACATTTCACTGAAATAAGAATAGAAGAACATAAAGTGAAAATGTTGTAACATTAGCACTTGTGATGAAAGTTAATAAGACTGTACATCTGAGAAAGTAAAATGTCCTTACAGAATGCCTATGTCATATCAGTAAACTTCTAAGAACTGCATACAGATAAAAGTGGCATTTGCAAATCATATAAATATAAAAATGTTTCTAATTTACATCTGAGCATATTCAGTATATAACTGAAAAATGCAATCATACCTTATCAAGATTCAGTAGTCTTCTGTACAGATAAACCCAAAGTTATAGCATGTTTTTCCCTGTGTTAGCCACATAAACATCAAGTCTTCTCACCTTCAGGTTCCCTAGCTACATAGTTCCCTTTTGTATATTTTGGCCTTGAGCACAGTGAAGATGTAAATGAGATGTGAACTCATTACAATGGCTGAATTCCAAATTCTTGGCATCACACCCGGGTAGCAAATGTAAACATAGTGCAGGCACTCCCTCGGTGCTTGTTGCTAATGGATTGCAACTGTGAATGATTACTGGTAGGGGAAAAGGAAAACACAACAACAATTCAGACTCCCTTACCTCCAGGGGATGTTTCAGCAAGGTTAGGCTTACAAAGTGTAGAAGTAATTATATAAAGACTTTAAATGTATGTAAGCAGCATACATTTCACAGTTTCTGTTCAGTATTGTACTACTTCTGAAATGAATACATGTACAAACAACTGAGAAGTGTACAACTGTCATATGTTTTGTTAATACTGTGGATGATGTTGCAGTTGCTTGCATGCACAATAATTTTCATTCTCTGCTGCAAAGCTGTTTCTGTGGCACAGTGGGTTGAGACACCCTTAATGTGTTTTGAAGGTACATTGCATTGAGAGTTCAAATGCAGACCTTTGTAAAAATATTTCATGTGTAGCAATATAAATTTTGTAGTGTTGTTTATTTAATAGATTTCTTTTCTAAATTTTTCTAATTTTCTTTTTTATGCCAGTGTTTGCACAGTGCACAGCTTAGAGCAAACAGGGAAAAAGAGAAACACAATAAATGTCATGTACATTATTTCATTGATGACCAATACATCAACTACACACGTGAATCCCTTGTGTGTCTAGCACATCTGATATACTATTAGTAGAACAGGGTTCAAGTTCCACAATTGTCCTTGAAGGATGAAACCAATAAACACTACTCACAAGGCTAAATCAAGTTTAGCTTTGCTTGTCTTGTTTGTGTGATGCTTACCATTATGCAAATTTGGAGTAATGGCCCACACACAAAGCAGACAGAACGCCTGCAGACAAGATGCAGACATTCTGAATTTCAAAAAGGTTAGATTGTTGTATTTTTGGCTTTCCATTGTGCAACACCACTTAGCGATGTTTTGTGGCGGTTAGCAACTTTTCCTAACACTTGCAGAGAGGAAGCAGACAGTCAACATTTTCAAAATGGATGATTTATACCAATTCTGTTGGGCAGTGCACAAACATGCCAAGCAGTGGTGCATGGCAGTTAACGCACAGCAGTTAATAATGAATGGAGAAATATTTAAGTGTTATTTAACTATTCCTGTGGCACAGGTGTAAGTGTAGGGCAGCAATACAGATAGACCTGGGTTCTAATACAGGACATACCACATCTTTTTACTGTTGTTTCATTTCATTCAATATTAAATGTCACATAAAAAAGGTAAACATAATTAAAAATGACAATAAGTATGTATGGCAGTAGAGCTCATATGAATTATATGTATGAGTGAGGGTATACAGACTACTGTTTCTGTAATTATAATTGTGCTATCTAACCTTTGATGGCATTCAAACTTCAATAAGACTCATACAGTCATGAATGTATAAACCAGGACATTGTGAGGTGGCACACATATATGATAAAGCCCTCATTTTGTCATGTGTATTTATATGTAAATAATGAGTATGTCTGAGAAGCACTTGTTTGGTGGCAAGGATGGAAAAAATCACATCTGTGGAAGAAAATGTTTTGTCCCTTATTCATAGATTTGAATCCCACATTGTAAAAATTAATTTTATCAGTGTGTAACACCAGACAAAAAATGTGTCAAGTCATAACTTACAAATGTCTGCAAAGTTAAATCATTTAACAGCAGCAACTAACCCTCAAACTAATGCCAATTATCATATTAACCTTCTCATTTAGAAAACTGTTTTCTTCTCTGTATGGCACTGTTGCTCTCTGCTTAACATCTCACAAACACGGTTGACATCATTGCTCAAGTTTGCACACTACCAGTAAATGGAATAACATGCATTGGCAAGAAATTATTATTTGCTATTGCATTATTTTCTGGTTAGACCTGTTTGGTGTTAGAGGGAAAGATGCCCAATTTTGGGCACAGAGGTGGGGTATTCAGGAGTCCAGAATCTTTACTGGATTCTTGGTAAAATTCCACAGCCAAAGACTTTTGCAGGGGGACTATATCAGCTCCCAAGTCTGAGGCTTGGAATAGTCTGGCCAAGGCTGTCTCCAGTGCAACTGCCATTCCACGCACTTGAGAACAGCGTAGGCACCACTTTAATGATCTAAAAAGGTGCAAGAAGGATACACTCAACCAGTGGCTCAATGAGTTCAGAACTAACAACATCCTACAGTTGTGTATGAGTTCAGAACTAGCAACATCCCACAGTTGTGTAAGTATGCTAATAAAGACAATTTCTAATAGAAAGCTAAATACAGGCAAGACTGGTATGCATAATGCTCTTCTGTTCTGTTTTTTTTTTCTTTTTACAGCTAATGCATAAATCAGTGCAAACAGGCAGACCCATGCTGAGTGTCTAGAGAGACTGAGCAAAGCAAGTGGTATGTATGCAGCACAAGAGAAGTATTATTGAATCTTTTAAATTAAAAAAATATTTTCTGTACAGTAGTAGAAAAGTAAGTATGCATATTCTAACTGTAAAAGCAATGATGCATACATCAGTCTATAGCACAAGCCAACTTTAGAAGTCAAGTGTAAGACTGTAGTTAGATGTTGTGAGTTCAAATACCCTGAGTAACAAGTATAAAATAGTGCAAGCCTTTAATAATATTACATAAATTAAATTCCATGCAAGTGGTATAAATACTCTGCTGTTGGCTTTAATCTGCGTAATTGGACCAAGCATATGTGCAATATCTGCACATTGCAAGGATTACTTTGAGCAATCCATAATTATAGTTTTTAGTTGTTAGAAAGTGTATTTAAATGTAAAACTTCAGATAAAGAAGTTGTATTATTGTGATAATGCATTGTATGTCATATATGATGGCACTAATTTTATCTCTTTTTTCCATCACCCCAACCCTTATCTCTTTTTTTTCTATTATGTGTGTCCAAAATGTTTCCATGTCTTCCATCTTGAACAAATCACTAAATTCTTTACAGCACAGGGAGGTAGGCCAACCCCAGTGGCTCAGCCTGCCCCCACTCCACCTGCTCCAGTACCAATGCCCAACAAATCTGTAACCCAACCTGGCAGTACAGCCTCTGCTGACCCTTCACTACCTGTGCCCTCAAGTAGCACTACCCTGGCAGCTAGTGCTGTAGTACCCTCCAGGAGTACTGCTGGAGGTGGGGATTTTATCACCTGCCAGGAGATGTCAGGGTTGGTGCATAAGGTCATGCACAGCATCATTGGTGCACACCTACTCTGGATGGAGAGGCTGCTCTCCCTTATGGTCTGTAGGAGGAGAAGATGTCAAGCACTCCAGCAACCAGCAGAGTAAGGGGATGGTGATGACAGTCCTGCTGGTGAGGACTAGATTCTCACTGTCCCCATGTTTGACAGGCATGGGCTTGTGTTGTCTCCTCCTTAACCCAATCATGGTGTCCTCCAAACTTTTATGTCCCTCACTGTCTCTGTGTCTTGTCTTGTTTGTTCTCTTTGCATCTGCTTCCTCACCTACCCAACCTACCTGACCTAGAAATGCCAATGTCCCTTACCCAACATTCCTCTCTTACTGTAGTAAAAAAAAGGTACCTGTCCCACAAAAAATATCGTCCCATACATAGCTCACCACTTCACACACATTTTTTCGTGACATACTTGATTTTGTCTAATTGGTTATAAAGCATGATTATGTTGTTGTCACCTCTCTTTGTGGAAGTGGCAGTCCAAATTCAGCTAATATTCTGTGCATATTTTATTTTTACACTACTGAAGAAATAGATAGCAATGGTTCTTTCCTCCCTCCCTCCTGCACATTCCTATATTGTTTCCCTTTTGTTCTTCCCCCTGCTTACCCCAATTTCACCACTTTCCTTTTACCCTTATTTTAACACCTTTAATCTGGTAAAAAAATAGAATTACACACAACACACATAAGTAACAAAAAGAGCAATGGCCTCTATGTTTAGGCAGAGTTTGGCATCGCACACCAATGCCAAGTGAAATGCAACTTGGGTAACTCATGATAACACACAGTGACTATAGTATAAAGAATTATTTCATTGCCATCTAAATACTCATTTAAAACTATGACATACACATGGATTGGAACCCTGCATTATCTGGACTCCAAGTGAATGTGTCAATGCCTTTATACCTGCTGCCACAGAGTCAGCTAAGCAACAGGTGTGTTTCATACACTCAGTACTGAGAACTCTCATAATTTTATCATCGAGACTTGCATTTGTTCACCGGTTAACTACGTGAAACAGAAAAAGCAGTAAAAATATGTATCTCGCATGCACAAACACTTTGCCATCAACTGCACAATCCCACTGCTTGGAGGTGCACTATGCAAAGTGGACAGTAGCATGTATTCTTTTGTTTACTATCTATTTAGTCTTCATCCCATGAAAGTACATTTAAAACAAACAAAAAAGGAAGGCACTATATAAGAAAATAACACATATTTACAATGCAGCCTTCTGTTACCTCCCCCATACACTGCAACCTTGGTCTCTCAGTACTTGTTCACAAATATATCAACTACACTACATAAATAAATAACAGATGTTGCACATCTTTATAATAACTTTACACATTCAGACTTCAAATACTTGTAGCAATGTGAACACCTGTTTTCATATAGTTTGTAAAGCTGTCTCTTGAAGTATACCAGCACATTGGAAACACACCACCAAATACTACACATTGCACACTCATTAATCTGGTAACATGCAGAACTTGACAGCTGGACATGGCTAGCTATCCCAACATCTTCTCTCCAACATCCACTACTGATATCATCCACTATAAGTTGTTCTGCAGCTTTGTAAAGGTCAGATTTGTGCTGTGGAATTTGCATAAACTACTGAGTTCTCTAGTGCATGTACTTAGATAGGTAGAGATTCTAATCTTACTGCAGTCAACTGGAGTGTCTGTGTGTGTCTGTCTAGTTAGAAGAATATAACTCAGCATGCTGCAGTTACCACTCCAAACCATTGCAGCAGCAATATTTTGACAATTAATCATGCTCACACATCCATTTCATGCAGGCCTCCCAACATCTTCTCTCCACCATCCACTGCTGATGTCATCCACTATACATTGGCCTGTAGCCTTGTAAATGTCAGACTTGTGCATGGATTTTGTATAAACTACTGAGTTCTCTAGTCCATGTAGTCCATGTACTTAGGTAGGGGTACTAATTTCACTGCAGTCAACTGGTGTGTGTGTGTGTGTGTGTGTGTGTGTGTGTGTGTGTGTGTGTGTGTGTGTGTGTGTGTGTATGTGTGTGTGTGTCTAGTCAGAAGAGTATAACTGAGTATCCTGCAGTCACCACTACAGTTCCATGGAGTACCAATATTTTCACAGATGGACATGACTACACATCCATATTTTGCATGCCTCCCTACATCTTCTCTCAAACATCCATTGATGATGTAATCTACTATACATTGTCCCACAGCCTTGTAAAAGTTAGAGTTGTACAGTGGGACATGTGTAAAGTACTGAGTTCCCTCGTCCATGTAGTTAGATAGGTAGGGATTCTGTTCTCACCACAGTCAACTGGTGTGCATCTGTGTGTTTGAGCACTTGCTTGACATTAAAGAGAGCATTTTACACCAGAATGTCATACACTGCTATTGCCATCTTCCTGTCAACTGACTCTGCTGATGTCATAAGCTATAGATCTCTCTCAAGTTTGTTCTGTTAATTCACAGGCTACGTTAAGATCCCAAGAGCAAGTGACTATTGTGCCATTAGATTTGTGGATTTGAAGCATTTTCATCAGGTCAGGGTCAGAGATTGGTCTGTAGGCCAGGCACAAATCACCTCATCCTATACAATACAGAGTACAGTGACAGGGCTTCTAGTCTATCCATGTATGTCATGGCATGGTTTGTAGCCACTGTATTTTCTTGTTGAGATGTCGAGTGAAATAAATGCAAAAGGGAGCATTGTACTCTATTAGTGTTCTAATGAGGTTTGAGTGCAGTGGTGTTATAACATCCTCACACCTGGATATGATGGCCGACTTATGAGGTGCACAATGCAGAAGGCTTGAAAGGAAATGTCCACTCCTGGAGCCAATATACTACAACCCAGAAAATATTTATTTTTAAAAACACAAAAATAAATGAATGATATCTACAAGGATAATCCACAATAGTCAAGCGCTTTCATCAGATGACTTCTTTAGAACAAAATTCCATGGTCTCATCTCATTTTATACTTGTGGGTAATGACTCTGGTTAACAATTAATTAACATTTAAAGTGGCAATGCAGAAGGATTTCCTTACAACTGTGGAGACATGGTGGTCAAAGTTCAGATTGCTATCTAACTGTGTTCCCAGGTCTTGCACCACTGGGTTTGACCGGGGGGGGGGTGTTGTCAGTGCTGTAATTTGAGGGGAATTCCACTTTGCAGAAGGCAAATATAATGACATATTTTTGCATTTCTTTGTAGACTGCGTGACTTTGGCACCAATCATTTGTCTGTGTTAACCCCTCCTGTAATATGTAAACATCATTGGTGGACTCAATTATTAAACCCAATATGCACGCATCAGCAAATTTTGTAAATCAAAGGCCATAAACCTTAGCCTGGAATTCCAAGAAATAGATTCCAAACAGTAAAAGGCCTAGCACAGATCCTTGTGGTACGTCACTGGTAAGGGCTCTACTGGTAGAGGTTGATTCACCAACTTTCACAACACCTGTTGTGTCAGTGACCCAATTGGCTAACCATCTACTGTCATATGGGTTAATCTCCAACTGGGAGAGTTGCTCAGTTATATCTGAGTGGAAAATTTTGTCAAAACTCTTGGCCAGATCAACATAGGCAGTATGCACTGTCTTACCTTCATCCAGCCCTTTGGTGATTTTTGTTGAAGAAGTGTACTATGTTTAATAAGCATGATCTACCCTTAAAGCCAAATTGGGTTGGGTCTAGAGTGTGAAGGTCATCTATGTCCTTGTTGATAAGGTCCATGATGATTCTATCGATGGTCTTGCAGATGAGACTGGTTAGACCTACAGGTCCATATTTCTCAGGGTTGACTGTTGACTCACCTTTGTGCAAAGAGATTACTGCTGCTGTTTTCTACTGGACTGGAACCAAGCCAGTTCTCAGGCTATAGTGAAAGAGCATTGTAATTTGGTCCAGTAGGTCCTGTTGTAGATTGTTTAGTAAGTGATACACACAGTACATACATAGCTGTTTAAGAACACTGATTGCATGGTTACATTCATGACAGCATGGATTGTGCCATATATATGCCATGCACACCTGTCAACTAGCCTGGATTGTTCATAATGTCACATACAGGTAAAGCAATGTTCCTCCTAACACCTCCAGCAGGTGCTACAATGTCAGCATGGTGAGCTTGATTACCCTTATAAATTGCTGTCATCTCATAACAGTTGTACAAGTTTTTAGTGCAGAAATATCTATAATCAATTACAATCACATATGTTATGTCAGAGACATAAGATTACTTATGGTATTATTCTGATAATTTCCATGATTGTGCATGTTTCTGTTTACTGTCATCCATGAGCCTGTAACTATATGTCCCACATGGAGACCTCTGCTGAGATTATAGTCATAGTCAGACAACTCATTTTGCATGGCTTCACAATATGCAGCTAACTCCTATTGTAGATAACATCCCTGATAAATGTCCTCTCCATTGTGCATGTCAGGATGGTCATATCATAAAGACATCTCCATTGTTATTGCATTGTGTGACAGTCACATAATATACATTTACACTGTGCAGTCCATACTGTACCATGTCAATATGTGATTAGTGTTCCTTTTACAACTATCTTCCATTTACATGCCCTTCTCTGCTGTACATTACAATGTTTCACCTGTCCTCTTTCCCTGTGTTCATTCCTACAATTCATCTGCGTGTACCTATTAAATACACTTATCCCCCCTGTTTATTTTAAATGACAGCCCATGTACCATTATGGATTATTTATACAACTTTTGTACAGAATGCCTGAAATGGGATTCAACAAGACTCTGTACTGTATATAGTTTTCTGTAATGCATTTGGACCATAGACATTGCTATATTATTAAGCCTAGTAAACATTATGGCATTCCGCACAATCCTGCAGACCTAGTTTGCCCATAGATAAACGGTTCTACAAGTCTGCTGCCATCCATGTTGCTTTACATGGTTTCCTGGCCAGCAACACTGTTGCTAGCCACAAAACTGAGCTGGTTTACATTTAAACGCTGTGCACAACATGAATATGTAATTAGCACTGCTGCTCACAGTGCAAACATGTAAACTCTGTGTAGGCTTTGCATGAAGCCTATATGGAGTTTATTGAATCCCTAGGAACAACATAATTCTCTTCTCTTCCCAGTAGCCACTTACTACCACAAATCTACCTTTGTTATGTTTTATCCTTCTTGTATCTCTATTGGAGCTCCCCTGGCAATCAGTGTAAGTACTCACATTTTCTTTTGACTCTGATATTCCGTTGAATATCCATTCTGCAATCCTTTCTTTATCAAGTTCACATGCTCTCTTGTTTCCTAATGTGTCTCCTGTAGTACTGTTATTTGCACTTTGCATTTCTTAATGTAATTCAATACTTTTACCTTTTTGTCTACACTTGTGAGGCCATTCAAGTTCCAAGATAATATGAATAGTGTATCTATTATGATAAGAAGTTATTTTTCCCACTTAATATATGACAGCTTTTTAAAATGTCCATTTCCAGCTTTTGAGTTACATGCATGCACTAATATTTGGCAGGTTGAGTTTTTATACAGTTTCTCATCTCCATTTGAACCTCTGTCACATTTTACAAGTTTTTGTTCTAATGAAATCTCTCAAAAACATTGCCCCATAACTCCATAACCTATTAATGTAAAACAAACTCACTAAACTATGCACATCTTCCAATAATAAAATTTAACCCTCCTGATAGTAACAATTGACCGTAATCAACAGCTGCACGCACACACATTAGGTAGCCTAAAATTGCAACCTGTTACACTATTGCTGACTTTTTTGTCAAATATTTATTCTCTTCCCAGATGTGAAAAACAGCTTGTATGCCCTCAGAAAACATCAAGTTTAGCTGTAAAAAGTGTTCTGGCTATCTTTAAATAAAACAGAATTATACCCAGCTCTAGTAAATGCATTGTAGAATTTAGGGAACAGAAAAGCTGCTATTTCTTATTTAGTGCTGATAATTTAAAACTTTATTTTTTACAAGGCTGCTTGCCCTTGTACCTTTTAATTTTACATTTTCTCAGCAAAGAATGTCCAGACATCTTGAGATTTATTGCCTTTATCTGTAGTCAGCTTGTTTCCATGGAAACATAAGAACAGACTGTACAGCTGGCCTCAGCTGCAGACATCTTACCTCACACTGAACATATTTTGCTACAAGAAAACTTTTCATTACATTCACAGTGATTTCTTGTTTTTAAAGCCCACGTGCTTAATCAAAAAACGTATTAACTTAAGCCAAGGGCATTAATCCAGCATTCACCTACGCAAAAGCAAAAGGAAACATTTCAACTCTATACATTTAATATACTCACTGCGCTTTTACACCCCCAACAGCCCAGGATTACAGCCTATTAACTTTTGTCCAGCCTTTTTTTCTCTTTTTATAGTGTAATGCCTTCCTTTCTTAAAACTAACAAAGAAAAAAGTATGTTTTACCTTTATATCTTTATCATCTACAACAATCACTGAAATTCTTTACTATATAACATGCAAGTTATATTATAAAATATTTTATAAAAATACTAAGAACACAATTGTTTTACTTACATTTAAAATAATCTTTCCTAGCTACTTTTTCTTCTAAAGCCATATTTTACAAATGTGGTTGATCATTTAAAGTCTTACATTTGCTCACTAATTTAAGTGTTGCTGGTCTTCTTCCTGTTCATCTCCATCTTCCAACCCCAGACTCTGATTCAAGTCCAAGATAGTCCTGTTTCTTCTAGTCAGCTCCTGTGCCTTTTCTGTCTCTCAAACATGTTTCTTTGGGACATTGGAAAAGGTTTCACTGGCAAAACCTCTCTATGAGCTTTATTATCAAAATAATGAAAAACAGTCTCCTGTTTGATGGTTCACTTTTTGTTGGATAAACTTTGCATTTCACCTTTAGCCTGTTTTGAATCAAAACTTAATTTGATCCTCCAGGAAAAAATATTCTGCAGACAGATGAGCACAGAGCTTGAATCTCACACCTGCATCTTGACATTTCCTGGTTGTCGGGATACATTTCCTTCTCTTCTGCCTGGTGTGAAGTGAATAATCACTTTCGACAAACCCAGCTGTCTCCAATGTTTAATACTTTGCCCTTCTGCCACAGATTTGTCAAGATCAACTCTTTATGCAGGTATGATTGCATCTTTACTAATACAGGCCATGGCTGCTTTCTCATTAGCAGGTTATGAGCATGCCCACAATGTATCCTTTCAATGAACAAATCCTGCTGTGGAATACCAGTCTAGTTACTTACTTGTCTATTCATAAAGTTAATACAGTCTGTTCCTTCCAGTTTCTCTGGTATGGTAGAAAATCTCAGGTTTTCTCTGGGTGCTCTGTCCTCTAACTCTACCATTTTTTCTTCTTAAGCAATTTCATACTCAGTCAACCTTTTCTTCATTTCAACCTCTTATTTTTATCAATTCATCCAAATAGTTTTTTTTAAAGCTTCTTCCAGTATTTCTAGTCTTTTGTTATTTGAGTTGATATACTCCTTCAATGTTTCATTTATTTTCATCAGCTCTGAGCACATTTGATTTATTTTTCCTCTAAATTACTGGAAGCCATCTCTTGTACCAAAGCTGGAGTTTAACAGTTGCAGGTTTCTTCCTAGTCAGTGTTTATTTTTACCTTTTCTAGTTGATTTTCTTTCAGGCTGTCTATAAGTTAGATCTTTGCTGGCATCCAGGCAGTGTACTTACAAGCTAGTAACTGAATTTTACTAAAATGGCCTGAATCACCGGCCTTATCTATCAGTTTCTTTTTAGACTGGGAGAGATGGCTGAAATTAAGCTGTTGATCAAGGTGCATCCAACTTGGAAAGCTCCACTGTTCCATATCTTTCAGCTTACCTGATATAAATTCCCTCAGAAAATTTGCAAAATGTGTTTTAATAGTATCTATTTTATCAGAACAATAATCTTTATCCTGCAACATTAAATGAGATACTTTGATATTAAAGTTTAAAACTCAACTTGAACTGCTTTCCCTGACAAGAAATAGGTAATACTAATAAATTTACTTGTTGGAGACAGTCAGATTCAAACTTATCCAGGTACACTTTTTTAATAATAAGACAGCATGATCAAAGAGCATTATTGGGAAGGAGTCCAGTCTAGCCATCATATATTTGTATTCCTTTACCACTAATATTTTGTCATTTCTAGATTATGACTGAAACCTGTATGAAAAACAAGTATACAAGATATTGATGTTTCATAAATAAATGCTGATGCCTAATGATTTATATGCTTATCTTTATGTAGTCAGGGTGCATGCAAATGCTTTTTGGGGACATCTGAAACTCAGAGATTGTTGTTGTACACCACATTTCAGTTTTTAAATATATAGTCTCCACTAGTAATACAAATTGTATTACTATGGAAGAATTTAATCCACACTGGTACCTTAAGAAATGAAGCCTTGCATGAACAATAAATGAATTTTTCTTAACTCATCTAGTTACTAACCATCCCAGACCTAACCCAAGATTATGAAGGCATACACTTGAATGAATTGTCACCACAAGCTGAAATAAGTTTCACTACCGATTATTCCAGGACTTATGCTCCATGACCACACTTTAGTCATTACTACCTTTTCAGCTAAAAATATTAATATGGTTGGATCCAGCTTAACCTTTCAGGTACTCACAAAAATGTTTACATACCACCTACTTCTTGGATGAGCACACAATAAGTATAATAAATAATGAGCATGTACTTGGTCAGAAGGACTTTAACATAGCTCTTTAATACTTACGAAACACTTTCCTACCTCTCTAAAAAAAAAAAATTCTGTCCCTTAAATAAAAGAGGTACTTGTAGTCAAGCAGTCCACCAGAGATATAGCATACGTTAGAAAGGCATTACAGAAGGGGCGTGGCCAAGGATGAACACAGGATAGCAGCAGATTTCTTCAGCTCCACCAACTTAACTGCACTGACAGGAAATAATTACTTTAAAAATCAACTAATGAAATAATTTTCTTTCTAAATACGTTTGGAATATCAGTTTCTTGAATAATATCTAAAAAAGAAAGAAAATTTCAATAATTTTCCTGTCAGAAATCATCTTGGAAATTTCTCTTTCATCACCTCTGTTCAAAATGAGTTCCAGTAAGGCAAACAGTCAGGATTCCAGCATCAAGAAAGAGCTTCAGTCTCTGATATCTACTATTCAGCAACTAACAACCAAAATGGACAAACTGGATACTAAAATTGATAACTTCATAGAAAAACTACAAAACAAATGGATTTGTTACATCAAGACTTGCAACAACAGAAGGCTCAGATTACAGGCATAGAAGAGACTGTTAATGATATGGAGAACAGAATCCAGGAAGAAGAAATTAACATTGAGTTTTTGCTGAAGCAGAACACACACCTACAATCCAAACTTGATGACCTGGAAAACAGATCTAGACGCAATAATATTAGGATTTTTGGACTGCCAGAAAATATAGAAGGTAACAACATTACTTCCTTTTTAAATACTTGGCTTCCCAAAACTTTAGACTTGTCAGAAGCATTTTCTTTTGGTATTGAAAGAGCCCATAGGTCCTTATCTAATTTTAACTCTAACAAAAAGTATCCTAGATCCATTATAGTAAGATTTTTATCATCTTATGACAAGGAGATGGTATTAAAATCTGTATGGGCTAAAGCACCTATTAAAATTAATGAGGCAACTGTGCGTTTTGACAATGACTATTCTTCCTTGGTAATAACTAAAAGAAAAGTTTTTTTTGCCATTAATAAGAGAGCTTAAGAAAGCACAGTTCAAAACTTACCTTTTATTTCCTGCCAAACTAAAAATCTTTTTACCTGATGGCCCTAGAATTTTTGAAGACTTGGACTCTGCTTTGCTGTATATTAAAAAAAATAAGATATTAGATAAAATAGAAGATATGGAATGGGCAAGTCCTTTGTTAAAGAGGATGGCAACAGGAACTTCTTGGAAGACTTCAGAGAAGCAAAAAAGACTAAAAAACAAATGACATGTTCTATATATTTTTTTTTCTTTCCTTCTCTCATAATCTCTTCAAATACAGTTACTGCATCTCCAGAAAGCCACAAATATTTTAAAGATTTATTCAAAGTTATTTTCTGTGTGCAAAGAACTGTTTTTGTTTCATAAATAGTCAAACTCTCTGAGGAACAAATAACATGCTATCAATCAACTTGTTTCTCTTTGTGATAAAGAGACCTAAGGTTAGTAATTTGATACATTTTCTTTCTCTTCTTGTTTTAAATAATGGCATTCTTTATAAACTATGCATTTAGTGAGGAGTGGGGGAGGGCAAGGAGAGAAGTATGATGTAAAATATGGAAAAAGTGAAATAATAACTTATTAGTTCTTTAAAACTATATATGCTGTTTAAACACTGTTGCTAAATATTATATCATGACTTTATTGCTTATACATGATTACAAATAATATGTCATGATATAATTGCAAATAATTAGAACTAAAATAGTTGTAAGTAATATGTTTCATGTTTAACTTTATTAATACAAACAGCAAGTAATATTTCTTTCTAGATACTCTTTGTAGCTTCCTTTTTCTTTCTTCTCTCTCTCTTTTTTTTTCTCTACTCTCTTCCTTTTCTTTTTTTTTCTCTCTCTTTCTTTCTCTCTTATAAGTACAGTTATATGCTTCTGATAATACTGATATATGTATATAATAAGATTTGTATGAGAAAATGAAATGGGGCATATAAAATAAGTTGTATAATATGTTAAATAACTGTAGGCTTGGTTTCACTGTCATAGAGACTGTAATGACTTGTAAAATACTTCGCGAAGGTTTTGCACTGTTTAGTTTCATTTGTATTACTAAATGAATGTCAGTCAGTTGTATTTACTAAAATTCCCGCCAGAATGTTAAGGGAGATAATTTGGGATGTGGGTTACCTCGTGAATAGTGTCCTCGAGTTGTTTTAAAAGCTTCAACACTCAGAATACACGCAGAGAAGCTGAATGCAGTCATTTTGAACTTTGACCCCTAATTTCACACTGACACATCGCAGATTCAAGAAGAACACTGTTCCAGGAAGTAGAACTGCTGTAACTGCGACTTTGTGATGAAAAACGAACTTTATGACATCTAAATGTGAGTTATTCTTTATAACAACTTACTTATTTAAGATGTAATTTATAAAATATGAAAGTTATAATGATTTTAAATGATTCAGTATGCCATAGTAAGCAAGTGAGATATTTTAGAAGGCATAGAAGGTAAAACATATATACACATGTTTTTGAAAGCTTACATGACTGCAACATATTATTGTATATAAATACTTATGATTTAAACATATATAATGTTATAAATCATTTGACTTATCTAATTGACAAGCACAAGTATCATTATGATTATATCTTAGAAGAAACTGTCATGTGACATATTTTAAAGCAGCAGTTCAGATATATAAAATACAGATGGCTTTCTTCACAATGATTTATGTATAACTAGGAATTTACATTGCTGTGCAGTATGACTTGTAAACATATGTATGAGTATAAATATTTTATTTACTGGCAATAATAAGTATGAGAAGAAAGCTTTGGTGCAAGTAATTTAAAGTTTTTAAAACTGTTAACTGCATTTCTATGGCAGAAAGTAGGAATACCCTAATATATGTAATGTCTGAACCATTATAGCCTAAGTTATTGAATCCAAATGAACATAAGAACTTATTTTTACAAACTTTTAATAAACTAATATATAGATATGCCCCTTTTTTTTCTCTCTCTCTTCCTTTCTCTCTCTCTCTCTTCTCGGTTCCCATTATCAAGTTTATTAGAATGCTATTTTGATTATGAGTGTATTTTACAAAATAGATGTACATAGTAATATGAGCTGTTTCTAAATGTTCTTATTTGTTTATGTGAAGCTGATTTATAAATTGTTTAGCTTTGTCTTACTACATAATCTAATTAAATGAGGTTAACTTTAGTTAATAATAGTCATATTGAATTGATATGGTGGCAGCTGAGGTACTGCTGCTTAGGATAGGGGGATAACTTGAGTGGTATGTGCTACTCAAAGTTGGAGTTTTTAACTCCAGGCTGGGTGCAATGTTTAATCATAATATTATTTTCACTTGTTTATTGTTGTTTGTATATAGTTCTGACATCCACAACACATTTTATAAACTTATTGTCACTACAAATAAAAGTGAAGCTTATATAAAATCCCCTAAGATTTTCAATAAATACAGCTATAATTAATGGTACACCTAAAGGAGGAGGTATAATATCATTTATTTTGTTAATTGTTATTTTGATTATATGTTTTATATGTTTATAAAAGCTAAATGATTTCTCTAAAAGGAATTTCTTTAAACATTAATGGACTGAATAACCCATGTAAAAGGGCAAGTTTAATGAGATACATTAATTTGCATAGGGCCAACTTAGTATTCCTTCAAGAAACACATCTCCTGAAAAAGGATATTGATAAATTAGCCACTAATAAATATACAGTCTTGGTTAGTTCAGAACACACTCAGAAAAAAGAGGAGTGGCTATTTTATGGAATAAAAGTATGCCCATACCTAAAACTATTAAGTCTTATAAAGATGATAAAGGAATGTTTTGTATGGTTACAATACAGATTAATGGAAAGATATATACATTAATCAATGTATATTAGATACCAGGAATTGGCATTAATACAGTGAAACACCATCTCAATAAGATCATATCATTTTCTATAGGAGATATTATTTTAGCAGGTGACTTTAATTGTATCCTACATGAAAAAGATACTACTACTATAGGAAAAAGGAAAATTACATCTAATACAAAACATTTAAAGGATTTTGTTAATTTATATCATTTGAATGATATTAATAATCAGATAGATTCAAAATCATTACCATACACTTTTTTTTCTAACATATATAAAACTTATTCAAAAATAGATAGAGTCTTTATTTCTAACCAGATGGTTACAGACTTAATTAATTCTAAAATCATTTTGTGTCCTATATCAGATCATAATTCAATTGTCTTTGAGTTTATGATAAAAAGTACTTACAATGTTCAGATCAAAAGGATACCAGCATACTTAACTCAACTAAAAGACTATAAAGATTATATACTTTCAGAAGTGCAACACTTTTTAGACTTAAACAATACACCTGAAGTCTCCATTGTTTATGTTTGGGATGCTTTAAAATCATATTTATATGGACAAAGTATCAGATGGTATAATAATAAAAGGAAATCTTGGGACAAGGAATTACTAGATATTCAAAGTAAATTAGACTCATACAAACATAATAATAAAGAAAATATTATGGACAAAAAAGTCATTGAAGAAATAAATAAATTAAATGAGAAATACAAAGAAATTTTAACTCATAAAGTTAAAATAACATTAGAGAAATATAAGATTTTGTCTTACTCACTAACTTCCAAATACTTACATAGACTTAAAAATAAAACAAAAGGTTGAATAAACAAAATCATATCAAAGAAATTTTCTCTCCAAGGAAAAAGAAGAATGTTTCTAGTTTACCAGAAATATTAGATGAATTCAGAAATCACTTTCACAAAATTAATCATAATAACATTAACATGGAGCCTAAAGATAAAATAAAGAAATTTATAACTACAAACATGAACAAAAAACTTAATAAACAACAGACTAAACTAATGGATAAAAATATTTCATATACAGAGGTTATTACACAAATAAACAAGCTTAAATCAAACAAAGCACCAGGTAATGATGGTATTATACCAGAGATCTATAAAATTCTACCCAAAAGTACTTACTCATTAATACATAAGGTTTTTATTTTGGCC
Source organism: Protopterus annectens (assembly GCF_019279795.1). Lineage (NCBI taxonomy): Eukaryota > Metazoa > Chordata > Ceratodontiformes > Protopteridae > Protopterus > Protopterus annectens. Next base: position 1,136,791,623 of record NC_056744.1, on the reverse strand, counting down.
CAAAATGAGTTAACAACTCCCCCATCTTGGCAATACACATTTATTTCACCAATTTTAAAACCCAATAAAGACCCAACCAGATGCCCTTCATATAGACCTATTTCATTACTTAATGTCGACTATAAAATGTTTATGAGTATTTTTGCTGATAGATTAAAGACAATCATCCAAGGCATTATAGACATAGGCCAGACAGGCTTTATTGTAAATAGAAATAATTTTGATAATATAAGGAGAACTTTAACGTTAATTGATTTTGCAAATAGGAAAAAGAAAGATTTAACACTTATTAGTCTTGATATAAGTTCAGCATTTGATTCAGTAAGTTAGGACTACTTGTTTATCTTACTGAAGTGCACAAGCTTCTCAGATGCATTTGTAAATCTAATTGAACATCTATATAAAGGAGCATTGGCTTACATTAAGATAGGAACATATATCTCACAAAAAATACCCATTTTAAAAGGTACAAAACAAGGGTGTCCACTCTCTCCACTATTATTTACTTTAATAATGGAGCCTTTGGCTAATTTGATCAGAAACAGTACTGATATAGAAGGATTTGATATAGATGAAAATACAATATCTAAAATTCAACTTTTTGCAGATGATGTTCTAATTACATCAGCTGGATCTAACTCTTCTATGCAGTCCTTATTTGATAAAATGATGGATTTTAAAAATATATCTGGTTTAATATTCAATGAAGAAAAAAACTAAAATATTACCAATATACACACAAAAAAATGTCCTCATTAATGATTTTAATAAATATATACCCAACTCAAGTCAGATAACTTACTTAGGTATAATATTAACTAAAGATATCAAATCTATTATACATAATAATTATAGTACCTGTCTTCTTAATATACAAAATCTTTTCAATAGCTGGAACAATATATTTTTTACCATGGAAGAGAGACTCACAATTATTAAAATGATAATATTCCCTAAGATATTATACTTAATACAATCAATAATACTCCCACCTACAAAAATAATTATTAAGAAATTGAATTCACTAATGTTAAATTTCTTATGGGCACCTAATAGACCTAGGATTGCATTAAAGAAACATACTAATAGCTGGTCTCAAGGGGGCATTTCATTTCCAGACTTTAATTTATATACTATCTCTTCTATTATAAAAGTTATTACTTTGTTAATAGATCAGTCATATGTTGCAAGATGGAAAGATTACTGGGAACTAATTAGCATTCACTTCATGAAAATCTCTTTAATACATAAAAATATTGTAAATAACCCCATGTTATGGTTACTAAAAGAATTTTGTACTTCATCCATTACACCAAAATATGTAGTTAGTTACCCATTAAACATTATTATCAGTTATCGTAATTTTATATTCATGCATCCTAAGTATAAGGAATGGAATTTTATTCTATTCACTATAATGTATACACAAGGTATGCTTTTGTCAACCACCTCTGAAAGAACTCTTTTAGTCACAGAGAATGATCTAAAGTATTGGTATCAGTTGCTGTCTGATAATAAAGTAAAAAATTTAGACTTCTTAAAGCAAGAATTTGATTTGAGAGAAACATGTTGGTTAGAAATTCAGACTTTTAGACAACATCTTATTAATAAAATTGATTTAATGTCTTTAACAGTTAAAGAATCTGTTCCAATACTGATTGATTACTTGATATTAAATTTACAACATAGAGTTTCTGATAAAGATAAGCTCTCATACATACATAAAATTATCAGAGAAGAAACTCATTACAGTTCAGATACCTATTGGAATTATTTCATTTCCATTAATGGTGAATCACCAAAACAACAAGATAAACAATATATATTGGAATCTGCTTATAAAACTACTTCTTCCATTAATTGGAGACTTTTACTTGGAAATTTTACATAGATCCTTCTATACACCTTTAATGATGAATAAAATAAATAATAAAGACAACTTATGTAAAAGATGTAATGTAGAAATAAATGCTGATTGGGCACATATGTTTTATGACTGTATAAAATTGAAGGAATATTGGAAATTAATCAATGATTTTTGCAGGCCCTTTTCACAGATAATTTCATTGTTTCTAAATCACTTATATTATTTAACACACCTGTTCCTAAAAGTGTTAAAAAAGTTAAACTTCCCTTATTATGGTTTATTCTAGCAGTGGCTAGAAAAATAATAACCAGAAATTGGATTTCAGATACCCCTCCTTCATTTAATGAATTTAAAAATGTTATGACTGAAGTGTGTCATATGGAATTGATGACAATAAAATCAAGAACTACTAGAAAAACATCGTATTATATTATATGGGATACTTTACAAAACCTGTTAAAAAATCTTAGTCTCAATAGCATGACATTATAGTTTAATCAATTGATTTGATTTGTAGTGGATGTCTATGTAAATACTTTGGTTATTTTATTGAATGTTATAACTATTTCTATTTTAATTGCTTGTATAAAATTGTTATGATATTTATTTTGTATGTTAAAAACAATAAACTTGTTTAAAAAAAAAAAAAAAGAAAGGCATTACAGAAAGATATAAGGCCTAGGAGCAATTCATAATCTTTAACCATTTTGCAGACTGAACCACTTACTGTAGGATATACTTCTCAACTGTCTATATTTTTGCAGCATGTACAGATTTTTGCATCATATTTGTGGTCTGTTCCTCATAAAATTTGTGATTTTCTGACAAATCACTGAAGATTGAAGTTCCTAAACAGTGACATACTTCATATCATTTAGAACTCCTGTTATTCTACCAACTTTCTCAGTTTATAAGAGCAATATTTAAAATCTGTCCCTGTTATGGGCTTTTGCCCCCCTCCCCCATTATTGTAAGCTTTGTCCTGACTTCTTGTTGAGAGGTATACTATAGGCTGAGGAACAAGTATAAGAAACTCACAAAAAGTGATTGTCTGTACAGTGTAGAGGGATAAAGACCTAACTATGATGCAGATTACCTGAGTTCAAATAGTTGTTCAGCTGCTGGATGAGTAGAGGAGAGTGAGTGGTTTTAATTTTTCCTTTTATCACATATGAACTGTATCTGCCCAAATTGTTCTACCACTCCACTTACAGCAGTGTGGTATGGTGGTGTAAGAATATTCAGTTTTCTTTTTGGAAAATTCTGAAATTCGTTTTGCACATTGTCACTTAAAGAATGCAGTAGTAATCCAAACATCATATAGGTAAATCAAAGAAAATAATTTGTTTGCAAGGCTGTTACTACTAAATACTAGTATGAAGATGAATTCATGATCATAAGAGACATGATACCACTTAGGTTTATAGGTGTTTAATAGGCTAATGACCCAAGGCCCTTTATAAGACTAGCCATGCACCCCAAATCTCTGACAAGTTCTGGTACCCTTAATAAGTGTAAGCAGGGACTTTGGAGATGAAACATTTACAAGCAGGGCCCTGAAAGATGAACCATTTATAGGCAGCCTGCATCTATTAGAGACATAGGTGCCAAACCAGGAATGAATTTCCTGTTCCCCATCCAATTGTCCAAGTTACACCGGAAATTTTAAAGACTGTAGTTGAGAATATCCATGAAGGCCCATAACTGCGAAAGTAAGATTCTTTTCCCAAACTGGTTTTCTACTTTTCAGTAGTGCAGCAACCACTGAGTAGTTTATACAGAAGTAGGAAGTGTTTTAAGGCCCCATCAGAAAGGGACATTATAGGGAGGGAGGTTCAAATCCCCTGCAAAAAACAATTGTAAGTGATTCACTCAATGTTGAAATTGAATAAATACTTCAAAATTCTCAATGTTTCAACTTATGCTTTAGCACCAACTTGCTATTTATCCTGTTAATGTAAAGGGTGAAAAGTTTAACCTTGTGCAAGAATGTTATTCTTCAACATTCTGATACTGCTAGAATGTAACTACTGCAGGACTTGAGACTGTGATGCCTGGGTGCAACTACAATCACACTTCTTAGCAAACATGCCTGACTGTTTATTTCTGCAGTGATATGGACCAGCTATGTTTCCAACAGACGAATCAGAATAGACTAGAGTTAGGAACCCCTTTGCATCGGTCCCAAAGAGTTACACTTGCTAACATCTTGTTTGATACTCCCTGGGAACTAGCAGGGATGAGTATCTTGATCAGTGGCATCATAATGTGAATTTTAACTTCCTTTGTCAAAACTTTTTTCCAGACTTAAAAAAACTTACTGAATGCAGTTCATCCCAAGTTATTTACAATATTTATATGTGCATGACTGAGTATCTTTAGTATCAATCCCCACCTCCACCATTTATCTACCTGGCACTTACACATCTTTCAAGAGTAGAAAGTCATGATTTTTTGGCATTCTGCCCATAACTCTCAATTGTCTAGATTCCTGCAGAATGTCCAGATTTTTGTTTTCTATTTTTGGTCTGTTCCTTATAAAATGTGTGCTTTTCTGGCATATCACTGAGGACTGAAGTCACCAAATAATAACACACGTTGAAGTTTCAGACTTTATAGGCTTTAGAAAATATGTACTAATACAAAACCTGTTATTCTATCAACTTTCTAAGTTAATAAGAGCAAAATTTAAAATCTGCCACAGTTTTTGGGCCTTTGTCCCACTCCCATTATTTAAGGTTTTGTCCAGATTTCTTGCACTGAGAGGCTGAGAGATTTGATTCTGCCTTATAAAAAATACCTACCCTGGAGCTAGGCATTGTCCATTTCTTCTGTCTTACTCAGTGTCTAATAATGTTGAACTTTTACTTATTTTATAGCACTAGTAGTGTTTGTGGGGGAAGTGTGTTGTCCTGTCGCAAGTGAAGTGCATGCAAAGGATCACTGAGAATATATTGAGAAAATCTGCTAGCTCACCCGTATTACAATGGAGGCTGCTTTCTTGTACAGTGTTTCATTCTCGTCTTAGTAAGAAAGACCATAGCACTGTGGTCTTGCAGTTAGCATTCTGTATTTACTTTGTGTGGGTGAAAACTAACAAAAAAGTTTAATTAACTGCTATGGGTATTAAAAGAAGACCTTATGGATATACTTGGAATTCATTCACATCCCAGACTAAAGCAGAACGTTTGCATTTCCACCTGTAAGTAATTATATTCCCCTGGCTTCAAATACCATAAGTAAAAGTCAAACACCTTTCCTTACCCCTGTTCATGACATAGTAAAACATTATTCCTAGTGAAATATCACTGTTTAACTTTACTGGCAACTTGGGAATAAAATGAGACATCATTTGCTATGATTTCTTCTCCTTTTTTTTTCTTTTTGCTTTGCAAAATGCAGAATGACAGTAGTGTTTTTTAAATATTTAAATACTTTTAACTTTTAAATACCATATATACAAAATCTCATGTTATAGTACATATGTCTTACATAATACAAACAATATACATATATAAAAAGTTTACACACCCCTGTTAAAATGCCAGGTTTTTGTGATACAAAAAAACGAGACCACAATAAATCATTTCAAAACTTTCCCACCTTAAATGTGACCTATAACCTGTACAATTCAATTGAAAAACAAATCTGTTAGGGGAAAAATATAAAAAATAAAAAAAGTACAATACGCTGGTTGCATTGTGTGCACACACTTAAACTCATATGTTGTTGTGTGTGCACACCCTTAAACTAATACTTTGTTGAAGCACCTTTTGATTTAATTACAGCATTCAGTCTTCTTGGGTAGGATTCTGTAGGGTTACCACCTGTCCCACTTTGCGAGGGACAGTCCCTCTTTGGGCAGTTGTGTCCTGCAAAAAAAATGAAAAAATGGCAAATGTCCTGACATTTTAGGACAAAATTATTTCCTATAGTTTATGTAATAGTTGCATAAAACAGTTATTCTGTATCTGAAACACCTAAATGTTATAAGAAACAGAATAAGCAACTAAAATGCTACAAAAATAAGCTTTTATTTAGGCAAAAATGTGAAGTTCTGTCCTGTGTACTGACCGTGGGTATGTTTCACCCTGCAAAATCTGATGTTTGTACCAAAAATGTCCCACTTTGGGCATTTGAAAAGGTGGCAACCATATCAGCATGGCACATCTTGACTTGGCAATATTTGCCCACTCTTCCTTGCAAAAGTGTTAGAAATCTGTCAGATTGCCAGGGCATCTCTTGTGCACAGCCCCATTCAAGTCACCCCACAGAATTTCTATTGGGTTTAGGTCTGGGCTCTGGCTGGGCCATTCCAAAACTTTAATTTTCTTCTGGTGAAGCCATACTTTTGTTGATTTGGATGTATGCTAGGGCTCATTGTCATGTTGAAAGGTGAAATTCCTCTTCATTTCAGCTTTCTAGCAGACACCTGAAGGTGTTGGGCCAAAACAGGCTGGTACAAAAACCAAATGAAGGTGTGTTGGTGCTCAGCAGACCAAAACCACTGAAAAAATGCACCAAAAGGACCATGGAAAACTCATTTTAATGAATAAAAGCAAATAAAAGACCACTATACAGTCCAAATACACAGTGTTTCACATTGAGCGCTTTCATCAAGGAATTGACTTCATCAGAACAAACTGAACCTTACCCCTAAAACATTTAAATAATCTTTCTTAACAAGCAGTCAATCAGTATTCCAAAGGAATGATCAGCTCACATCCACTTTTTAAAGAAACATTAACCCATTCAACCATAATGAACACACACTCAAAACCAGTACACTGATTTAAAAATATTTCTTGCATAATATTAAACCCAAAAAAAACTTTGTATCAAATAAACACTTTCCTTACTATTTCACCCTCTTTATACACGTTAAGTAAAATATTAAAACATTTTCCATGTAAAATACATGATTATTTGTAAATTCAAATATATTATGTTAAATTATTCGCTTTTTCCTCGAGTACTGAGTAAATGCATACATGGTCATAAAGACCTGGAGGGAAATTAGCAGCTAACCTAAGCTGCCACATGAGTTCCCTCTTGCTCAAGAGGTTCTTCCAGTCACCCCCACCTTGCATCAATGTTGACCGTATCTATTATTCCAAATTTAAAACCTGTGTATCCCCACAGTTTACGCTGTGTCTGTAAAGAGCATTAGTCTCCTTTTTATTTTTTATTTCATAAAAATGTTCATAAATTCTGCATTTTAAAGCCCTCTCGGTTTTTCCAGTGTAAAATCCTAGGCAGGTGTTACGAAGTGCAATATACACTATCCTGTTTGTGTAACAATTGCCTTTTCTAAAGTGCAGAACACTATTTAAACTGTTGTTCAATATTAAGGAAGGAACCTGCAGTATGTATCCACATTGAGAACATCGGCCACATGGCTTAGTACTTTCCTCAATGTGACCCTGCCCCACTAAGTGTTTTTCTAAGTTTACTTTGATATTTTTACCCACTTTTGTGGAAAATATGAGTTTTTCACCCACCTTCCTATATATTTTGCTATTCGTTTTAAATATTCCTCAATTTTCATATAGAATATGTTTAATCCTATTAGAAAAGGGACTGTGTTGAATAATGAATGCCTTACTATAGTTGTTCGCCTGCATGCCAGAGATAGTATCAGTTCCAAGTTCTCTACAACCATTGTCTGACCCACCCCTGAAGTATTCTTCACTGGATCATATTCTGATGTCACCACAACTCAAAAGGGGTTTGTATTTCTTTCCCCATTCATCAGAAATGTCTTTAATGATGGGTTCAATGAAATGGGGTGGATATCCTCTTTTGAGGAACATGTTCCTCACCAGCTCTAGCCCTACAATAACGTCTTCCCTTTCTTTTTTTTTTTTTCAAAACAGGTTTATTGTTTTAACATATAAGAGAAATATCATAACAATTTTATACAAGTAATTAAAAATAGGTATTATTATAATATTCAACAAAACAACTAAAGTATTTACAAAGACATCCACTACAATTAGATCAATTAATTAAACTAAAATACCTTGCTATTGAAATTAGAATTTTTTTAACAAATTTTGTAAATTATCCCATACAATATAATATGATGTTTTTCTAGTTGTTCTCATTCTAATTGTGCTTATTTCCATATGGCACATTATATTCATAACATTTTTAAATTCATTGAACGAAGGAGGTGTATCTGAAATCCAATTTCTAGTTATTATTTTCCTGGCCACTGCTAGGATAGACCATAACAAGGGAAGCTTAATCTTTTTAACACATTGAGGTACAGATGTGTTGAATAATATAAGAGACTTAGAAATAATGAACTTATCTGTAAAAAGAGCCTGCAAAAATTCATTAATTGACTTCCAGTATTCTTTCAACTTCATACAGTCATAAAACATATGAGCCCAGTCAGCATTAATTTCTACATTACATCTCTTACATAGATTATCTTTATTATTTATTTTATTCATCATCAAAGGTGTATAAAAAGATCTATGTAAAAATTTCCATGTATAAAGTCTCCAGACAATGGAAGATGTAGTTCTATAAGCAGATTCCAATATATATTGTTTATCTTGTTGAGTTGGTGGGTCCCCATTAATAGAGGTGAAATAATTCCAGTATGAATCTACACTGTAAAAAGTTTCTTGTCTGATAATTTTATGTATATATGAAAGTTTACCTTTATCAGAAACTTTATGCTGTAAATTTAATATCAAGTAATCAATCAGTTTTGGAATAGATTCTTTAACTGTTATAGACATTAGATCTATTCTATCAATGAGATGTTGTCTAAAGATCTGAACCTCTAACCAGCAAGTTTCTCTTAGATCAAATTCTTGTTTTAAGAAATCTAGATTTTTAACTTTATTATCAGATATCAGCTGATACCAGTACTTTAGATCATTATCTATAGCTAAATGAGCTCCTTCAGAAGTAGATGACATAAGCATACCCTGAGTATACATTATAGGGAATACAATAAAATTCCATTCCCTATACTTAGGGTGCATGAATATAAAGTTATGATAACTAATAATAATATTTAATGGGTAACAAACCATATGTTTAGGTGTAATAGGTGAAGTACAAAATTCCTTTAGCAACCACAACATGGAGTTATTTACAATCATATTTTTATGTGTTAAGGAGATTTTCATGAAGTGCATACTAATTAGCTCCCAATAATCTTTCCATTTTGCGATATATGACTGATCTATTAATAAAGTAATAATTTTTATAATAGAAGAGATAATATATAAATTAAAGTCTGGAAAAGAAATACCCCCTTGAGACCAGCTATTAGTATGTTTCTTTAATGCAATCCTAGGTCTATTAGGTGCCCATAAGAAATTTAACATTAGTGTATTCAGTTTCTTGATAATTATTTTTGTAGGTGAAAGTATTATTGATTGTATTAAGTATAAAATCTTGGGGAATATTATCATTTTAATAATTGTAAGTCTCTCCTCCATAGTAAAAAACATATTATTCCAGGTATTAAAAAGATTTTGTATATTAAGTAAACAGGTATTATAGTTATTATATATAACAGATTTAATATCTTTAGATAGTATTATACCTAAATAAGTTATCTGACCTGAATTGGGTACATATTTAGTAAAATCACTAATGAGAATATTTTTTCGTGTATATATAGGTAGTATTTTAGTTTTTTCTTCATTGAATATTAAACCAGAAATACTTTTAAAATTCATCATTTTATCAAATAAAGACTGCATAGAAGAATTAGATCCTGCTGATGTAATTAGAACATCATCTGCAAAAAGTTGAATTTTTGATGTTGTATTTTCGTCTATTTCAAAACCCTCTATGTCAGTACTGTTTCTAATCAAATTAGCCCAAGGCTCCATTACTAAAGTGAATAATAGTGGAGAAAGTGGACATCCTTGCTTTGTACCTTTAAGAATGGGTATTTTTGTGAAACATATGTTCCTACCTTAATATAAGCCAGCGTTCCTTTGTATAAATGCTCAATTAAATTTACAAATGCATCAGAGAAGTTTGTGCATTTCAGTAAGGTAAACAGATAGTCCCAACTTACTGAATCAAATGCTGAACCTATATCAAGACTAATAAGTGTTAAATCTTTCTTTTCCTATTTGCAAAATCAATTAATGTTAAAGTTCTTCTTATATTATCAAAAGTATTTCTATTTACAATGAAGCCCGTCTGATCTATATCTATAATGCCAGGGATGATTGTCTTCAATCTATCAGCAAAAATACTCATAAACATTTTATAATCAACATTAAGTAATGAGATGGGTCGATATGAAGAACATCTAGTTGGATCTTTATTAGGTTTTAAAATTGGTGAAATAAATGTATATTGCCAAGATGGGGGGGTTATTAACTCAGTTTGGGCCAAAATAAAAACCTTATGTATTAATGAATATGTAGTTTTAGAAAGGATTTTATATATCTCTGGTATAATACCATCATTACCCGGTGCTTTGTTTGATTTAAGCTTATTTATTTATGTAATAACTTCTGTATATGAAATACTCTTGTCCAATAGTTTAATCTGTTGTTTATTAAGCTTTTTATTCATGTTTGTGGTTATAAACTCCTTTATTTTATCTTTAGGTTCCATGTTAATGTTGTTATGGTTAATCTTGTGAAAGTGATTTCTAAATTCATCCAGTATTTCTGGTATACTAGAAACATTCTTCTTTTCCTTAGAGAAAAGATTTCTTTGATATGGTTTTGTTTATTCAATCTTTTGTTTTATTTTTAAGTCTATGTAAGTATTTGGGGTTTATTGAATAAGAAAAAACTTGTATTTCTCTAAAGTTATTTTAACTTTATGAGTTAAAATTTCTTTGTATTTCTCATTTAGTTTGTTTATTTCTTCAATAACTTTCTTGTCCATAATATTTTCTTTATTATTATGTTTATAAGAGTCTAATTTACTTTGAATATCTAACAATTCCTTATCCCAAGATTTCCTTTTATTATTATACCATCTGATACTTTGTCCATATAGATATGATTTTAAGGCATCCCAAACATAGACAATGGAGACTTCAGGAGTATTATTTATGTCTAGAAAATGTTGTACTTCTGAAAGTATATATTCTTTATAGTCTTTTAGCTGAGTTAAGTATGCTGGTATCCTTTTGATCTGAACATTATGAGTATTTTTATCATGAATTCAAAAACAATTGAGTTATGATCAGATATAGGACATGAAATGATTTTGGAATTAATTAAATCTGTTACCATCTGGTTAGAAATAAAGACCCTATCTATTTTTGAATAAGTTTTGTATCTGTTAGAAAAAAGGTGTATGGTAATGATTTTGAATCTATCTGATTATTAATATCATTCAAATGATAAGAATTAGCAAAATCATTTAAATGTTTTGCATTAGATGTAATTCTTCTTTTCCTTATAGTGGTAGTATCACTTTCATGTAGTATACAATTAAAATCACCAGCTAAAATAATATCCCCTATAGAAAATGATATGATCTTATCAATATGATGTTTCACTGTATTAATACTAATTACAGGTATCCAATATACATTAATTAAAGTGTAAGTCTTCCCATTAATTTGTATTGTAACCATACAAAAAATTCCTTTGTCATCCTGAAAAGACTTAATGGTTTTAGGAATGAGCATACTTTTATTCCATAAAATAGCCACTCCTCTTTTTTTCTGAGTGTGCTCTGAACTAACCAATACTGTATACTTATTAGTGGCTAGTTTATCAATATCTTTTTTCAAGAGATGGGTTTCTTGTAGGAAGACTAGATTGGCCTTGTATAAATTAATGTATCTTATTAGGCTTGCCCTTTTACACGGATTATTCAATCCATTAATGTTTAAAGAAATTCCTTTTAAAGATGTCATTTGGCATTTTAAAACTCAAGAATCTTATGATCGAAATAACAAATAACAAGATAAATAATGTTACATCTCCTCTTTTAGGTGTACCTTTAAATATAGCTGTATTTATTAAATCTCTTATGGGATTTTGTATAGGATTCAATTTTGTTTGTAGTGACAATGAGTATACAAAATATATTGTGGATGTCAAAACTATATATATATAACAATGAACAAGTGAAAATAATGTAAGGATTAAACCTTGCATCCAGCCTGGAGTTGAAAACTCCAACTTAGAGTAGTATTTACTACTCAAGTTAACCCCATACCCTAAGCAGCAGTACCTCAGCTACCACCTTATCAATTTAATACTAGTTATATTTAACTGAGGTTAACAGTTTTCAATTCAATTATCTATCAAGACAAAACTACACATTTGGTAAAACAGCATCATATAAACTAAAATAAACTTTTTTTTTTAAACTGTTCATACTACTATATAGATCTATGTAATATATAACACTTGTATTCAAATAGCATTCAAATAATCTTGATGTGCATTCAAATAATCTTGATGTTAGAAATCAAGAGGAGAGAAAATTAGGTTCTAACATTCATTTAAATCAAAAACTTTGGCTAATATGATTCAGACATTACATATATTAAGATGCATCTATTTTCTGTCATGTGAATACTATTAACAGCTTCCAAAAAAAAAATCTTGAATTGTTTTGTATATGAGCATTTACTTAAACTCATTATTGTCAATAGAGTAAAATATTGTATTCATAAAAATTATTATAAATCATATTGCATAGTTATGCAAATTCTCAGAAACACTTGCATTATTAAAAAAAAAAAAAGCCATCACACACATACACACAGACACACACACACACATACATACACACACACATACACATACACACACACACACACACACACACACACACATATATATATATATATATATATGATCTCACTGAGTTATGTCCTTGTTGAGCACTATCCTACTTGCTGTCCCTAGAATAAATCTGTCTGCTTTATAGAAAATAATGCACAGCAAACACATTTTAGTAACCAGATTTTACAATCATGCTAACCTACTGCTTTAAAATATATCACATGACATTTCTTCCAGAATAGAATTATAAAATTGTTTATGCTCGTCAATCAGATGAATTAAATGAATTATAATAAAGTATATGTTTGGAACAGAAGTTTTAACACAGATTATTATGCTGCTGTTAAGTAGATTTTCAAAAACATTTAAATAAATGTTTCATTTTCTATGCCTTCTAAAATAAGACATTTAATTACTACAAGAAACTACATCATTTAAACTCATTATAACTGACATTTTATGAATAGAGTATTTTTCCTGAATCTGTGGTGTGTCAGTATGATAACTAGGTCAGAGGTTATACTAACTGCTTTCAGTTTCTCTGTGAGAATTCTGTGAGTTGAAGCTTTTGAAGTAGTTCATGGACACTGTGCATGAGACAGCCCACATCCCAGATTGTCTCCCTTAACATTTTGGCGGGAAACTTATTAAAACTTGTGGCAAACATTCATTTTGTCAATAGAGTAAAATATTGTATTCATAGAAATTATTATAAATCATATTGGATAGTTATGCAGATTCTCAGAAACACTTCCATTATTATATAAAAAAAAAGCCATCACACACACACATACACATACACACACACACACACACACACACACACACACACACACACACACACACACATATATATATATCTGATCTCACTGAGTTGTGTCTTTGTTGAGCACTATCCTACTTGCTGTCCCTAGAATAAATATGTCTGCTTTATACAAAATAATGCACAGCAAACACATTTTAGTAACCAGATTTTACAATCATGCTAACCTACTGCTTTAAAATATATCACATGACATTTCTTCCAGAATAGAGTTATAAGATTATTTATGCTTGTCAATCAGATGAATTAAATGAGTTATAGTAAAGTATATGTTTGGAACACAAATTTTTAACACAGATTATTATGCTGCTGTTAAGTAGATTTTCAAAAACATTTAAATAAATGTTTCATTTTCTATGCCTTCTAAAATAAGACATTTACTTACTACAAGAAACTACATCATTTAGACTCATTATAACTGGCATATTTTATGAATAGAGTATTTTCCTGAATCTGTGGTGTGTCAGTGTGATAACTATGTCAAAGGTTATACTAACTGCTTTCAGTTTCTCTGTGAGAATTCTGTGAGTTGAAGCTTTTGAAGTAGTTCATGGACACTGTGCATGAGACAGCCCACATCTCAGATTGTCTCTCTTAACATTTTGGCAGGAAACTTATTAAAAACTAGTGACAAACATTCATTTAGTAGTGTAAATGCATGTAAACATGACAAAACCTTCACAATGTATTCCACAGACCATTACAGCCTCTTACTTCTTTTCAGAAAGAGAAACAAATTGAATCACAGCTTGCCATTAAATCTTCAGATATTTTGACTGGTTATGAAACAAAACATTATAACTGACATATTTTATGAATAGAGTATTTTCCTGAATCTGTGGTGTGTCAGTGTGATAACTATGTCAAAGGTTATACTAACTGCTTTCAGTTTCTCTGTGAGAATTCTGTGAGCTGAAGCTTCTAAAGTAACTCATAAACACTGTGCATGAGACAGCCCACATCTCAGATTGTCTCTCTTAACATTTTGGTGGGAAACTTATTAAAAACTAGTGACAAACATTCATTTAGCAGTGTAAATGCATCTAAACATGACAAAACCGTCACAATGTATTCCACAGATCATTACAGCCTCTATGTAAGTGAAATTAAGCCCAAAATTACCAACAAGCAATAAAACTCAACATTCTTCTCCCAACTCAATTTTCATACAAATCCTATTATTCACTGTGCCCACACAATCAAAAGCATTTCTATATATTAATAAAGAAAAGAAAAAGAGAGTAGAAAATAAAAGGGAATGAGGCAGAAATAAAAAAATGTAAGAGAAAGCTGTAAGAAGTATATACAATGGAATGTTACTTACTGTTTATATTAATAGAGTTAAAAATAAAACATATTATTTACTCTTATTTAGTTCTGATTATTATTAGTTAAAGCATAACAGATTATTTACAAACAGGCATAAGCAGTATAATCAAGAAAGTATAATTAGAAATAGCATTTGAAGAACTTATAAAAACTTTTACAAGGAATAAATATGTTATTATTCTATTAATGATATTTTCATTACTGTTCTCTCCCTGCCCTCCCCACCCTTTACCCACTACATAATCTAAATAGAATGTCATTGTTTAAACAAAGAAAATAATAAAAGGAGAAGGAAAAAAGGTAAAGATAAAAAATGTATCAAATTACTAACCTTACTTCTTTTCAGAAAGAGAAACAAATTGAATCACAGCTTGCCATTAAATCTTCAGGTATTTTGACTGGTTATGAAACAAAACATTTCTTTGCACATAGAGAATAACTTTGATTAAATCTTTTCCAAAATATTTGTGGCTTTCTGGAAATGCAGGAACTATATTCAAAAAGATTAATAATGAACTAAAATGATGAGAGAGAAAAAAAAACATATAACAAATCATTTGTTTTTTAGTCTCTTCTTCTTCTCTGAAGTCTTCCACGAAGCTTCAGTTGCCAATCTCTTTAATGAAGAACTATCCCATTCCATTTCTTCTATTTTATCCAAAATTCTTTTTTCTTTGACAAACAGTAAAGCAGAGTCTAAATCATTGAAAACCTTAGGACCATCAGGAAGGAAGATTTTAAGCTTGGCAGGAAACAGAAGGTATGTTTTAAACTGTGCTTTTTTAAGCTCCCTTATTAGTGGCAGAAAAACTTTTCTTTTAGCTATTACCATGGAAGAATAGTCATTGTCAAAACGCACAGTTGTCTCATTAATCTTAACAGGAGCTTTAGCCCAAGCAGATTTAAGAACCATCTCTTTATCAAAAGATGATAGAAATCTAACTATAACTGATCTAGGATTTTTTTGTTAGAGTTAGTATTAGCTATAGATCTATGTGCTATTTCGATACCAAAAGAGAATGCTTCTGGTAAGTCTAAAGTTTTAGGGAGCCAAGTTGTTAAAAAAGAAGTAATATTGTTACCTTCAATATTTTCTGGCAGTCCAAAAATCCTAATGTTATTGCGCCTAGATCTATTTTCCAGGTCATCCAGCTTTGTTTGTAAATGTGTATTTTGTTTCAGCAGAAACTCAATGTTGATTTCCTCTTCTTGGATTCTATTTTCCATGTCATTCACAGCTTCTTCTATGCCTGTCATCTGGTTCTTCTGTTGTTGCAGGTCTGTATGTAACAGGTCTATTTGTTTTGTAGTTTTTCTATGAAGGTGTCTATTTTAGTATCCATTTTATCAGTAAGTTGCTGGATTATAATTATCAGAGACTGAAGTTCTTTCTTGATGCTGGAGTCTTGAGAATTTGTCTTACTGGAACTCATTTCAGACTGATAAACTGACAGGAAAATTTCCACAGTGATTTCTGACAGGAATATTGTTAAGATTTCCTTTCTTTTTTAGATATAGTTCAAGAACTATATAAAACAAACGTATTTAGAAAGAAAATTACTTCAAAAATTAATTTTTTAAGTAATTAATTCCTGTCAGTGTAATGAAATTGGTGGAGCTGAAGAAATCTGCTGCTATCCTGTGTTCATCCTTGGCCACGCCCCCCACGTCTTCCCTTTCTGAAGTCATCTTGGCTACTCTAATTGCCTGACCTTTCACTATGCTTTTTTTCTTTTTTTGAGGATGATGACTGTGAAAATGCAAGTAGCTATTGCGAAAGGTAGGTTTGCAGTACACACTAGATTTAAAGCCACCAGGAATTTTGGAGACCTTTATATCTAAATAACTAATTTCAAGATCTTGGGTCTCATATGTAAATCTCAAAAAGTTCATGCTGTTGTTAATGTATTCAACGAACTGCAGAATATCCTTCTGTTTCCCCTTCCATAAAATAAAAATATCATCCAGGAATCTCAAATATGTACTAATGTACCCATGATGTCTGCTGTTGAAGACATGTTGCAGTTCCCACCCTACAAAACTATGTTCACATATAGGGGGGCGCAAGTTGCTCCCATAGCGACTTCCCTAGTTTACTGATAGTACTCCCCTTCAAAAAACATGTAATTGTTGTCTAACATGTGTGCCATCATTTCACATACAAGTTGAAGTCATCCAGGGTCCAAGTTGGTACATCTAGAAAGGGTACCTTCAAAATGTTCCATCCCCTCTGTTCTAGGTATGCAAGTAAACAAATCTTGCACATCATGCTGGTATTTGGAACTGTTCACAATTCCCTCCACCTTGACAAAAGCACCAGTTCCAGATGAAGAAAAGCAACCCCAAAGCATGATACTGCCACCACCACACTTCACCGTGGGGATGGTGTTCTTTTGGTGATGTAAAGTGTTGTTTTGTGCCGAAAGTACCTTTTGGAATTGTGGCCAAAATGTTCAATCCTGGTCTCATCAGACCATAACACATTTTCCCACATGCTTTTGGGAGGCTTGGTATATAATTTTGCAAATTTTAGCCAGGCCTAGATGTTTTTCTGTGTAAGAAAAGGCTTCCGTCTTGCAACCCTACCCCATAGTCCAGACATATGGAGAATACGGGAGATTGTTGTCGCATGTAGTACACAACCAGTACTTGCCAGAAATTCCTGCAGCTCCTTCAGTTTTGCTGTAGGTCTCTTGGTGGCCTCCCTGACCAGTTTTCATCTTGTCTTTTTATCAGTTTTGGAGGGATGTCCAGTTCCTTGCAACATCACTGTTGTCCCATATTTTCTCTACTTTTTGATGACTGTCTTCACTGTTTTTCATGGTATATCCAATGCTGTGGAAAATTTTTTGTACCCTTCTCATGACTGATACCTTTCAACAACAAGATCCCTTTGATGCTTTGTAAGCTCTTTGAGAACCATGGCTTTTGCTGTAGCAGGCAACTGAGTAAATGTCAGAAAAATCTACTAGGACGGCTGAACTTTATTTGGGGTTAATCAGAGTCTGTTTAATTGATGGCAGGTGTGTACCTAAGAAGACTGAATGCTGTAATTAAATCAAAAGGTGCTTCAACAAAGTATTAGTTTAAGGGTGTGCACTGTTATGCAACCAGCGTATTGTACATTTTTTATTTTTTCCTCAACAGATTTGTTTGTTTTTCAATTGAATTGTACAAATTATAGGTCACATTAAAGGTGAGAAAAGTTTTGAAATGATTTATTGTAGTCTCATTTTTTTATATCACAAAAAACTGGCATTTTAAGAAGGGTGTGTAAACTTTTTATATCCATTGTACTTTGTACAGCTTCCATACTATGCAATATATTCTGATTCAAAAGTATGTTCTCTTTGTCATCTTTCAGGGAAAAATGAAGAGGCACATGTTCAGATTTCATTACTTCCCCACAAATAAAAAAGAAGTTATGTCTTACCATAATGTTCCATTTGTGCTGTAGATTTTTATTCATTCATTACCATTAGGAATTCAGTTCCGTCTTCAGAACTGACACGGCCGTTACCAAGCACGCGCCAGCCAAAAACTCTCAGCTAAGACCTACCCACAATGCTCCTCTCATAGTCTCTTCAGATCGAGTTTGCCCTCCATTATAGGAGGGCGGGAAGTAATAAAGATCTACAACACAGATGGAACATTATGGTAAAACATAACTTCTTTATTTGATGTTGTAAATCTTTATTCATTCCTTACTGTTAGGACAGAGTCCCCAGCTACTTGAGTCCTGGGTGGCCCTAAGGAAGGACATTCCTGAGCACCATAGAACCAAAAGATGCTCGTCCCCTGGAGGCCAAATCCAATTTGTAATGAGTGATAAATGTATGAGGTCTTGTCCAAGTGGCTGCTGTGCAGATATCACCCATAGAGGCTCTGGAATGAAATGCCACTGAAGTAGCCATCGATCTAGTAGAGTGAGCCTTTATTATGGAAGGTAAGGGCACTTTGTTCTGATGGTAGATGAAAATGATGGCATTTCTGAGCCAAGAAGATAAAGTCACAGGCTTACCCAATCTGGGTCCTGCAAATACCACAAACAATTGATCCGTTTTTCTGAAAGGTTTAGTTCTGTCCAAGTAGAAACAAAATTGCCTATGAACATCGAGGGTATGCAGGAGGTATTCCCCTCTATTTGAATGGTGAGGAAAGAAAACCAACAGGTCACTAGACTGATTAATGGAAAATCCAGAAATGACCTTGGGCAAAAAGGAGGGGTCAGTACATAGGTACACTCTCTCACTATGAAAAATCAAGTAAGGTCTCTCGACACTCAAGGCCTGCAACTCAGATACTCTTCTTGCTGAGGTAAGGGCTACTAGAAGTAGTTTTCCAAGACAAAAATTTTATATTACAGGAGTTAGAGGGCTTAAAGGGAGGACTTGTTAATGACTGAAGCACCAAAGGCAAGTCCCATGGTTCTATAGGAGGCTTGACCGGAGGTTTAATATGTAATACTCCTTTCATGAAGGTTTTGCACAGTCGGTGTGACATAACAGAAGAATTGTCAATTCCATTGTGAAAATTTGCAATAGCTGCTAAATGCACTGTAACTGTTGATGCTGAAGCTCCTGCGTGTAATAGGGTAGTCAGGTATTGTAGAATCTTCTGAATAAACATGGAAAAGGGGTCTATGTTATGTTCTTTGGCCCATCTAGAAAACCTAATCCACTTACAAGAATAAAATTTCCCGGTGGAAGGTTTGCGTGAAGCCAGAAGAATCTCGCAAATGGGGGATGAAATATCAGGTAGCCTGGAAATCATCTGAAGTGGAGAAACCAAGCTGTGAGCTTGAGGCTGTGGAGACTGGGGTGAATTTGTCCCTGAGGATGAGACAGCAAACCTTGGGATTGATCCAGGATCCACGGGCTGTGAATCAGATGAGGCTAAATGCAATAAGGATCACTCTGCTTCTCAACCTTTGAGCTTTCTGGAGGAATTTCAGGATGAGAGGAAATGGGGAAAAGGCATACAGCAGACCCATGGGCCAATCAGGCATCAGAGCATCCATCTGTGACTCCCCCTGAGGGGGATGAGGGCAAAACAGCTTCTGCATTTGTTGTTTAGGGAGAAGCAAACAGGTCACAGCAAGGCCTGCCCCAATGGC
The DNA here is from genome assembly GCF_019279795.1 of Protopterus annectens. Classification (NCBI taxonomy): domain Eukaryota; kingdom Metazoa; phylum Chordata; order Ceratodontiformes; family Protopteridae; genus Protopterus; species Protopterus annectens. Next base: position 1,136,771,737 of record NC_056744.1, on the reverse strand, counting down.
GGAAGAACTGATCTACTATTATAGGACTGAGGAACCACTCGTGAGGCATCAAAATGTTCCTGCTCAGATTGTCTGCAATAAGATTGGAACACCCGGGAATGTGCGTTGCTATGAGAAAATGGTTGAAAGCCATCGCCCAGTGCCAAATTCTCATGGGATCCCAACACAGGGGGTAAGACCTGGTTCTGCCTTGTTTGTTGCTGTATCAGATGACTGACATGTTGTCCTTCTGAATTGCAATGGTCCCGGAAGGGAGGGATGAGTGGAATGCTTGCAACACTAAGACAACTGCCCTCAATTCCAGGACATTTATGGGCAAATTGGCCTCCATGGAGGACCAGATGCCTTGGACTATCTTTCCCTGGAAATGACCCCCCCACCCTAACAGGGAAGTGTCCATGGTCACCATGGTCCTGGGCTGGGGAAGGCAAAATGGTCAGCACCAAAGATATGTTTCTGACTTCATCCACCAAAGCATTTCTTTCTTGCAAAGGTTTGTAAGGCGAATCATGTGGTTGAGTGGGTAGATTAAGATCGACCATTGTGATGAAAGGAGCCACTGTAATAGTCTCATGTGCAACCTCACCAGTGGTACTAAGGTAATGGTTGCTGCCATAGATCCTAATAGCTGTAGTACAAGAGGTACTGGTACAAATGTCTGTGGAAGGAGGGCTTGAATCTGGCTTCTTATTTTTGAAAGCCTGTGAGGAGGAAGGGAAGCTTGACAGGACGTTGTGTCGAAGATTGCTCCAATGAATTCCAGTGCTCTTGTTGGAGATATTTGTGATTTGTCCATGTTTATCGTGATACCTAGGTGAAGAGCAAGTCCTTGAGTGTAAGAGAGACTGAGAATAAGAAGATTCCGGGTCATGGCGGTAAGGAGCCAATCGTCTAGATATGGAAACATCTGGAATCCTTGTAGTCGGAGATGAGCTACTATGACTGCCATACATTTGGTGAACACTCTGGGGGCTGTCAAGAGACCAAAGGGCAGTACCCTGAACTGATAGTGACTGGTTCCCAGCTAGAAGCGGAGAAATCTCTGGGAGCGTTTGTCCATCTTTATGTGTTGATACGCATCCTGGAGGTCTACAGAGCGCATCCAGTTGTCCTTCCCCAGAAAGGGGAGAATGGACTGTACCATGACTGTCTGGAATTTTTGAGGTTTTATGAATTTTGATTAGTAAGCTGAGAACCAGGATTGGTCTCCAGTCCCCTGTCTTTTTTGGCACTAAAAAGAACTTTGAGTAAAACCCTGATCCTCTCTTGTCTGGTGGGACTGGCTGGATAACTCTTTTTCTTAACAGCTTTTCGATTTCTAAGGCTGCAGCCTCCCTCTGACTGGGTGGAACATCAGGGATTCATTTTACAGGCCTGGAAGTGAGATCAAATGAGATATGATAGCCTCTGGATATTATTCTCTGCACCCACGCATCCCTTGTTATGAGTTGCCAGGCCTGTAGGTGCAGGGAAAATCGACCCCTGACTGCTTCCAGAGGAAAGCAATAAGGCCGCTGCTCAGGAGTACTGGAAGGGTCAGCCAGAGAAGGAATCTCTAGTGCCCTGGTTGTGTGGACCCCCAATGCCCTGAAAGGGATGTCTTCCAGATGAGTTGCCCCCTGTGCCCCAGGGGGATTGCTCATCACGAGTGTCACGAAAAGATCCTTGGGACTTCTTGAATCACAATTTTCCTCACCTCTGATTCCTGGAGTAGGATCTCTGGGGGTGGAAAAGTGTATGCCCACAGCAGACAAGGTCTTTACGACCTTCTCACTATGTGATAGTGTTTCTTCTCTGACTATAGGACCAAAAGGGGAAGACTTGTCAACAGGCGCATTGACGAAGGAATATTTAAAGGGGTTCGTGAAGTTACACAAACACATCCAAGCATGCCTACTCATGACGATGCCTGATGCAGCTGCTCAAGCTGCCCCTTGGTAGTGTGAGAGGTTAAGTGCATTGAGGAGTGCGAGATGGATTCCAGGGTAGCTAGCTGAAAGACAACAGTATTGTGCACCTCCTCAGGCAATATCCCAGTGCCAAATTCTCATGGGATCCCAACACAGGGGGTAAGACCTGGTTCTGCCTTGTTTGTTGATGTATCAGATGACTAACATGTTGTCCTTCTGAATTGCAATGGTCCCGGAAGGGAGAGATGAGTGGAATGCTTGCAACACTAAGAGAACTGCCCTCAATTCCAGGACATTTATGGGCAAATTGGCCTCCATGGGGGACCAGATGCCTTGGACTATCTTTCCCTGGAAATGAACCCCCCACCCTAACAGGGAAGTGTCCATGGTCACCATGGTCCTGGGCTGGGGAAGGCAAAATGGTCAGCACCAAAGATATGTTTCTGACTTCATCCACCTCATCCACTTCATCCACCAAAGCATTTCTTTCTTGCAAAGGTTTGTAAGGCGAATCATGTGGTTGAGTGGGTGGATTAAGATCGACCATTGTGATGAAAGGAGCCACTGTAATAGTTTCATGTGCAACCTCACCAGTGGTACTAAGGTAATGGTTGCTGCCATAGATCCTAATAGCTGTAGTACAAGAGGTACTGGTACAAATGTCTGTGGAAGGAGGGCTTGAATCTGGCTTCTTATTTTTGAAAGCCTGAGAGGAGGAAGGGAAGCTTGACAGGATGTTGTGTCGAAGATTGCTCCAATGAATTCCAGTGCTATTGTTGGAGATATTTGTGATTTGTCCATGTTTATCGTGATACCTAGGCAAAGAGCAAGGCCTTGAGTGTAAGAGAGACTGAGAATAAGAAGATTCCGGGTCATGGCGGTAAGGAGCCAATCGTCTAGATATGGAAACACCTGGAATCCTTGTAGTCGGAGATGAGCTACTATGACTGCCATACATTTGTTGAACACTCTGGGGGCTGTCAAGAGACCAAAGGGCAGTACCCTGAACTGATAGTGACTGGTTCCCAGCTAGAAGCGGAGAAATCTCTGGGAGCGTTTGTCCATCTTTATGTGGTGATACGCATCCTGGAGGTCTACAGAGCGCATCCAGTTGTCCTTCCCCAGAAAGGGGAGAATGGACTGTACCATGACTGTCTGGAATTTTTGAGGTTTTATGAATTTTGTTTAGTAAGCTGAGAACCAGGATTGGTCTCCAGTCCCCTGTCTTTTTTGGCACTAAAAAGAACCTTGAGTAAAACTCTGATCCTCTCTTGTCTGCTGGGACTGGCTGGATAACACTTTTTCTTAGCAGCTTTTCGATTTCTAAGGCTGCAGCCTCCCTCTGACTGGGTGGGACATCAGGGATTTGTTTTACAGGCCTAGAAGTAAGATCAAATGAGATATGATAGCCTCTGGATATTATTCTCTGCACCCACGCATCTCTTGTTATGAGTTGCCAGGCCTGCAGGTGCAGGGAAAATCGACCCCCAGCTGCTTCCAGAGGAAAGCAATCAGGCTGCTGCTCAGGAGTACTGGAAGGGTCGGCCAGAGAAGGAATCTCTAGTGCCCTGGTTGCTTGGACCCCCTCTGCCCTGAAAGGGATGTCTTCCAGATGAGTTGCCCCCTGTGCCCCAGGGGGATTGCTCATCACGAGTGTCACGAAAAGATCCTTGGAACTTCTCGAATCACAATTTTCCTCACCTCTGATTCCTGGAGTAGGATCTCTGGGGGGTGGAAAAGTGTATTCCCACAGCAGACAAGGTCTTTCCGTCCTTCTCACTATGTGATAGTGTTTCTTCTCTGACTATAGGACCAAAAGGGGAAGATTTGTCAACAGGCGCATTGACGAAGGAAGATTTAAAGGAGTCCGCGAAGTTACACAAACACATCCAAGCGTGCCTTCTCTTGACGATGCCTGATGTAGCTGCTCAAGCTGCCCCCTCAGTAGTGTGAGAGGTTAAGTGCATCGAGGAGTGCGAGATGGATTCCAGGGTAGCTAGCTGAAAGACAACAGTATTGTGCACCTCCTCAGGCAATATCCCCACCAAAGAGGCAGACATTTTAGAGATTAGGTCTCTTTGGAGGTGAGTAAAGTGTGCCAGATAATTCAGCAACCGAATGGCAAATGTCACTGAAGCATAGGCCCACTTCTCCAGTCTGTCCATAGCATGAGACTCCCTGTTTGGGGGATGAACAGTGGAACTATCTTCTGCCAGTTCCCTGTTGGTGGCCGCTGCCATGACCATGGAATCAACTACTAGCTGTTTGGACCAATTGGGTTGGTCTTCAGGGGTGGATAAAATTTTATCTGGCCTCCAGGGGACAGGTTCTATGTTGTCCGGGGCCTTCCAGGCATACTGCACAAAAAGTTTAATAAGCTTATCTGTAGGGTGAGTCACCCAGGAAGTAGACGGCTGAGCATGGAAGGCCTGCAAGAACACTGATTCCTCCAAAGAAGGGTTGGAGGGCTTCCAGTCTCCCCTCTGCTTGAGGATCTCAAGAATGTCTCCAAATGAGATGTCTTCCAGGGGAGACTGTGGGGACCCTTCTCCCTCATTGCAATAGGTGTCTTCGGTAATAGATTCCTCGGGGAATCACGATGCTTCCTCTTGCAAAGTTTCTTAAGGGGTGGCTCCCCAATGGGATCTTCTGAGGAGGACTCCGGAGGAGGGGTTGTCTTCAAGGGAAGGTCTTGCAGCTCCCATGCTTGAGGTCCCAGAGTAGGGGATTGGGACAGCTGCATGCTAGAGGGGTGTTCTGGTGTTGATGCCAATGGTGCCAACTGCGAGCCTGTTGAAGCAAGGACCCTCTCCATCACCTGGAAAGCAGGCCTGCTGAGGAGTGATGGGAGCCCGAAACCGAGAAGGACAACCTTGGAACTGGGGTCACACCCCGCCCTGAGGAGCCCGCCTCCAGGTGAGGAGCTCTGAGAGGACCGGTAGCTGCCGGGGAAGCTGTGGCCATAGACAGCGCCACCGAAAAAATAGGTACTGAAGTAAATGCCACAGCCCAATCACTGCTCCGAGAGTGCACCAGTTCCAAAGGAGCCATTGCATCAAGAGTAATCGGTGCCGACAGGGAAGCCTCCACTGTCAGATCTGAGACAGAATGCACCGGTATGGCCATTGGTACCGAAGTCTCTGAGACCTGGGAGGAAGCCGGAGGAGGATATACAGGTGAATATACCGTGAGAGCTTCCATTCCAAGAGGGAGGGAAGACCTAACTGGGGTAGGTAATCCTCTAGCTGCCAGATGCTGGTCTACAACCCTCACTACATCTTTTCC